>NC_133666.1:174447637-174635137 GCF_037893015.1 Macrotis lagotis
TTTTAGGTCATTGGATCTCAAAGCTCAATGGTTTCCAGTTTACCAGAGAAAGATGTGAACCAAGGTCAATAGGGAGATAATAGATAAGGCTTGAACATACTTTGTAGGACTGAGGCTTTTTCTGGCTTCCACCTTCAGAGTTTGGAGTAGGAGAGGGCCTTTTTCATACAACATTCTTGAGATAGCATATATGCTTATTAGTGTCATTTAAAAATGGGAAACTATAAACCAAACGGGGAGCCTAAGGAAGGAAACTTTCTTAATAAAATAATACTAGTGGAGGAGGGATAGTATCATTGTACAACCTCTGTCATAGAGAATTTCCACAATAAACTGTCCAATTGGTCTTTGATCAGTGGCAAACTCAATTTCAAAAGAATATTGATTTTTTAATCTTGCAATACTTAATCATTTCTTTATAATAAAAACTTCTATTTTATTTAAAGAATATTCTCATCAAATATGACATGTGAGAACTAATATAGCACATTTGCCCCCTCAAAGTAATAAATTATGTTTTTAAATGAGCACATAGCTTCAAAATAATTTTCCTCATAAGTAATTCATAATGAATCACTTTAGTGTGAAATTAATTTTAAAGAATTTCTAAGAATAAGCATCTTCAGTTTTTTTAATTAAAAAGTAATCATGTGCATTTGTTATTTGAAAAATTTTGGCAATCATAAGACAAAATAAGAACAGAAATTGTTCATCCCCTCCCTGTGTCTGTTTTAAATTGATGCTTTAAATGATTAGATTTTTTCTTGTTTATTCATTTTCTTAATAGACTTTTAGGACATTGAGTATATGAAAAAGTAAATTTTTATGAAATTAAGATTTTTTAAACTACTAAACATGACAAATTCATATATATTTCTATTTTACAGCATTTTGAAGAAAAACTAGGCATACGGTTATAATTTAACACTCCATTGAATCTGTAATCAATTAATCAATAAGCATTTATTAAGTGCTTACTATGTGTGGGGCATTGTGCTAAAGGATTGAGTATACCAAGAAAAAAGAAAAAGCAGAGGAACATAACATTCTTTTTCATCCAGTAATTTATTTAAGCTTTTTTTTGAATCACTTTTTATTTCCAGCCTGATTTTCTCTTAATGAATTCCATAAGTTTATTCTTGAATAAGAGTAGGACAACCTTTGATTTGTTCTAAACTTACCCATTATTATAAAAATAATCAGTTCATCCCATTTGGGATGGAGGTCTTTAACTGATTCTATAATTTTTAGGCCAAGGAAATACATTCTAATGGAGGATAAAACACAGGCATATTATATGTACTTATTAATACAAAGGAAATAAATATAGGTAGAAAGTAGTTGTGGAGGGAAAAGCATGAGTATTTGGAGGATGGGAGTTAGGGGTATGGAGTGGGTGCCTGAAAAAGGTCTCCTGCAGAAGAATTTTCTAAGCTGAACCTTAAAGAAAACCAGGGAAATTCTAACAGGTGGCAGTGAGGAACAACAGTATTCTAGGCAGAAGTGGTAACCAGTACATATAAGTACAGAGGTGGGAAATGTATCATTATCCTTATCATATGTGAGGATTAGTAAGTAGACCAGTATGACTGGATAAATAATATGTGTCATCTGAATAGAAATGATCATTGAACCCATAGGGGCTGATGAGATCACTCAGTGAAACAGTATAGGAAAAAAAGAGAAGAGAACCTAGAACAGACCATTGGTGGTAAGTCAATTAAAGGCTTGAAGAACCAGCAAAGGAAACTGTGGAATAATTAGGACAGAGGAGATCAAAAGAGAGTAATAAAAGCCCCAAGAAGAGAGAATATCTGGAGGAAAAGATTGACCACAGAGTCAGATATTGTAAAACCATCCATGCCCACCCTTTCTGTACATTCATTTCCATGTTCTGATACAAATTATTCACAGGGAATTTACCCAACATGCTGGGGACTCTCCTTTCATTCTCTTGACCTGAAATTATTGTATGACTAGCTAATCTTTTTTTTTAATTCCAACATTTCATAGATGACATAACAATATGGTTAATTTTTTAAATCTATTTTACACTTCTTTTGCAGGGTAATCAATGGTTGTACCTCACTTTTAGAAGTTACTTATCTGACTTGGTTGTGTTAAACAGAAATAGTTATTAAAGCTGTTTCTTGTATTACAAGCCTCACATGAACTTTTTAAAAAGACCACCAAGGGCAGCTAGGTGATGCAGTGGATGGAGCACTGCCCATGGAGTCCTGAGTTCAAATTCGACCTCAAACATTTAATAATTTCCTAGCTGTGTGACCTTGGGCCAGTCACTTAACCCCAGTGCCATAAATAAAAAGAAACAAAAAAGACCACCACGAAAATAATTGCAACCTAGGTGCTAATATCTGTTGCAAATGATGAAGAGATAGGTAAATTCTATCTTCCAAATTAATAGATATGTTCAAAGCAAAGATTGGTAAAAGAGGATAGTGAAAAATAATTTGGAAACTTTCAGTTAAAACAGAAATATGAAAGGTCCTATCTGAGCCCAACTTCCCCCACAAAAGACTTAATAAATACTTAAAAGGACACCAGATGAAATAATGATCAATAATAAAAATATTCTTTTCTATAGTAAAAGAAAGCAGTTAATTACTTCATCTAATCCAGGACTAGCCAGAAGATAGAAGCATGCAGAAACTGAACTGAGTAGAGACATGTCTGCTGGTAGAGCTAAAGATAGCAGGATCTAGTCCCTGGCTTACTAGAGTCTCAACTAGTGACAAAGTCCATTTTCCGTAGGTTTCTTCAGAAAGAGAATGAGACAGCTTTGTCCCAGACAATTTGATAAAAAAACAAAACAAAACCACAGCGCTTAAATACCAATAAAAACTGCTTTACTAGAGGATTTGGGACAAGCAGAAGGGGGATTATAAGAAAGGATAGAGGGGCGGCTAGGTGGTGCAGTGGATAAAGCACCGGCCCTGGAGTCAGGAGTAGCTGGGTTCAAATCCGGTCTCAGACACTTAATAATTACCTAGCTGTGTGGCCTTGGACAAGTCACTTAACCCCATTTGCCTTGCAAAAACCTAAAGAAAAATAAGAAAGGATAGAGTCAAAGAAGGAATAATCATAAGAATAAGAAATAACTTCAGAACCTGAATCATAAACTGGTGGGGGATTCAGAGAAAAAGAAAGCATACAAAATTGTGATTGAAATCTGGTTCAATAATGAATAGGGGCAAAGAGTAGCATCAGATCGTTTAGATTGTGGTTTATTAGTATTGATCCCATTTCCTCCATTTTTTACATCTTTTTTCTTTGTAAGTGTAGCAAACTCGCTGGGATAATTTCTCATCTCACTCATACTAATAGATCCCCCTGAAAGGGAGGGGGGGGCAATCAGCTTCAGTTATACAGAGTAACTTGTAGGTGGTTATTCCTCATAATCCTTCACTAGTGTGCTTCCCATCTACCTTTGGTAGGGAATTCCAAGATCATATTGATCTCATCAGCAACAATAGGACACACTATAATTTGTCTCTAGCATAGTGGTATCATTTTGGTCTTTTTCAATAAGGAACAACAAAAAACAATCCCATCCAAAGTCAGTTAGGAGACACAATTAGCTCTTTGCAAATCATTTACAAATGTGGTATAGTAAAAATAATATCTTTTTAATTTTTATTTATTTATGTTTTTAACCCAGGGGGATGCTCCATAAATACAGATGACATTTATATGATGGGTAGGCTCAAATATTATGGTAGTGAGGCCCATGTGTAGGACACATGTCTCACAAAGGCCCAACAAATGCCTATAGTACTTGGAAGTTTAATGCAGTTCCCTCGTTTCTGCTGAGTAGGTTACTCATTTGTATTCCCAGGGTTTGTTTTTCCCCTTAGCCAACTCTCTTCTCTGCTGCCAGGGATCCCTGTTCCTCCTCAAAGAATGCTTCCTCCCTAGAGTATATGTGTTTCCATATTCCTTTCTGTTTGAAAGTATGTGTCTCAAGGGGCGGCTAGGTGGCATAGTGCACCGGCCCTGGAGTCAGGAGTACTTGAGTTCAAATCTGGCCTCAGACACTTAATAATTACCTAGCTGTATGGCCTTGGGCGAGCCACTTAACCCCACTGCCTTGCAAAAAAAAAAAAAGAAAAGAAAAGAAAGTATGCATCTCCAATCCCTCAACAATGCCTCAAACTCTTGAATCAACAAAAACTTGAACTTCTGGATGGACTCTCTCCAGACAAGTTGCTGCTAGACACAATTGTCAATGGATGGGAGAATGAGAAAAAAAAACATTTCCCTGCAGGAATCTCCTCCACAAAACACTCCTAGATTTTTACTTTCCCAAACACTTCAGGATTTCTTTAAAGTCCAGAGGGGCATGACTAATTTAACAATGTATTTTTCATTCTGCTTCATTCAAGACACTGACTATGCATATAGTCTTTTTTTTAAAATCACATTACAATTTTGTAATCTGTGACAGAATACTATGACCATATCAACAGAATTAGGAAGTGGTATAGAAATCATATCCTCCTTCCCTAACCTAAAAAAAGAAGCTAAGAGCAAAGGAAAGGAAAAATCATTAGAGGATTTGAAAGAGGGAAGAAGCAGAAATAATAATTATAACTGTGAATGTGAATGAAATGAACTCATGAGGATAGACAAATGAATTAGAAAACAGAATCAAACTATGATTTTACAAGAAACCCATTTGAAACATAAAGATTCACAAAGAGTAAAATGAGAGAGTCAAGCTTAATTGATTTGACATTAAATGAATTCTAAAAAATCAGGGATGGAAATCATGTTCTCAGACAAGGCAATAAAGTAGACAAGAGATAAAAGGGAAACTAAAATATGCTTAAAGGTACCATAGAAAATAAATTAATATCAATTTTAATATGCATTGATAGCTGTTTTTTTCATATGATTGTTGATAGATTGCATTTTTTTTTTTTTGGAAAACCAGTTGGTCATATCCTTTGGCCATTTATTTACTGGAGAATGGTTCTACTTATTTTGTATCTTCCATCACATCCTGATATCAAACTTTTATCTGAGAAAATTTGTGTGATACTATTTCCCCAGTTAACTATTTCTCTTCTTATTCTGCATTGATTTTATTTGTATAAAACTTTCCCAATTTTATGTACTCAAAATTGTCTTATCTCCTGTGAAAAGTAACTCCTCTGGTCCTCTAATTTGTGTTTGAAATAATTCTTTCTCTATCTAGGTTGTGTATTCATTTGGTCTAAATTTAATTTCATACAGACTATTTTCCAGTTTTCCCAGATGTCTTTTGTAGAATAGTTAGTTCTTACCCTATTATTTGTGGCCTTGATTTTAGCAAACATTATTCTATTAACTTCTTTTGCTTCTGAATTTTGGGTAACTAATCTCTTCCACTACCCAACTTTTATTTTAATCAATATCAAATAATTTTAATAATTACTGCCTTGTAATATAGTTGCAATTTATTTATTAATGAGACCACCAATGCTCCAGCCACCTAGTCTTTTAAAATAAATCTGATTGATATTTTTTGTTTTTTACATTACCTATATTTCCCAATGTATATACTTTTCCTTCTCAGATATACTTTATAATCAAAATGAGGGAAGTGAAAAACTCATTTTAGCAAAACTAACCACAGATGAAATGTCTAACATTACCTATACTATTATACCCCTTAAACTCTTACCTCTGTAAAGAAGAGGGAGGTATTATAACTCTTTTGATGCCAAACTTATAATTTCATAGCATTCAGTTGCAATTGCTTTGCTGTTGTTCTATTTACAGTGTTGTATTCACTGTGCATATTGCTTCTACTTCCTTGATTTTTTATGAGTTCACATGTCTTCCCATTGTTTTGGTTTTTATCATATTTATCATTCCTTACAGCACTACAAGAGCTGCTATGAGCTCTTTTTTATAGTGACAAAGAATTGGAAATTGAGGAAACTCCTATCAACTGGGGAACGACTGAACAAGTTATAGTATATGAATGTTATGGAGTACTATTGTTCTGTAAGAAATCATGAGCAGCAGGACTTTAGATAAACATGGGAAGACTTGCATGAATTGATGCTGAATGAAATGAACAGAACCAGGAGAAAACTGTACACATTAACAGCAACACTGTGAGATGATCAGCTTTAATGGACGCAGCTCCTCTCAGCAGTTCAATGATTAAGGATAATCCTGAGAGATCTGGTATGGAAGATGCCATTCATAGCCAGAAAAAAATAAACTATGGAGTATGAATGCAGAGCAAAGCAACCTATGTTATAGATTTCTTTTACTTTTTTCTTTTTTTCCTCCTGATCTCCTCCCTCAGTTCTAATTCCTCTTTCACAACATGACTAATATGGAAATATATTAAATGTGATTGTACATGTACAACTTAATGTCAGATTGTTCATTGCCATGAAGAGGAGGAGGGAAGAGAAGATAGAAAAACATGAACTCAAAAGCTTGCAAAAAGATGAATGTTGAAACCTACCTTTGCAAGCAATTAGGAAAAAATAAAATGAAAAAGTAAAAAAAAAGAACTGCTATGAAAATTTTTGTCTTTATCAAGCTACTTTACTTTTTATATAATTAACTAAAACATCCATACATACCCTTTGGTCTAGATCATTCCATTGCTAGATATATGCCCCCAGAATTAAAAGTATAATCCGACCAACTAGTAAAAAGCAAAATATCTAGGCCAAAGGGTATGGATGTTTTAGTTAATTATTCTTTGCTCAGGGTGGCTAGGTGGCACAGTGGATAGAGCACCGGCCTTGGAGTCAAGAGTACCTGGGTTCAAATCTGACCTCAGACATTTAATAATTACCTAGCCGTGTGGCCTTGGGCAAGCCACTTAACTCCATTGCCTTGAAAAATCTAAAAAAAAAATATTCTTTGCATAATTAAATATTGATTTCAGAATGGTTGGACCATGTTCTCCATCATTCCACCATTGGCACATTGGGATGCCTGATGTTCCATAACCTCTCCAACAATTGCTATTCCTTTCTTTTTGTCATCATTGTCTAAAAATTAGTTTGCTGAGCATGAGGTGACATCTCAGACTTGTTTTGATTTATATCTTTTATTAGTAATGACTTGGAGAATTATTTCATAAGGTGTTAATAACTTTTACTACTAATCTAATGGGGAAATGGGTTTTTTGCCCAGCAAAGTCTTAAAGTTTTAGATTTATCTTTGAATCTCCTTCTCCCCCATCCTGTTGTTCTTACCTTCACTAATATTTCTCATAGAAACAATATGGTAAACTAGACACTGGAGTCACATTGAATATTGATTCACATCTGCCAATTGCTTCCTTTGTGAGATCTTGAGTTAGTCATTAAATTTCATCTGTTTAAAAAGGGAGTTTAACTAGATGTTCTCTAAGGTTCCTTCCTCAAAATCCACAATTTTATGATTCCATGATTCTCTCCCCTAACATCATCACCATTCACAATTCACCACCTTAATACTTCTTTCTTGAACAGTTTCAATACTGTGAACAAATTTTTTGTCTCTAGCCTACAATCTGGCCTTCACACAGTTGCCCAAATAATCTTTCTAAAGCATAAGTTTGATCTTGTCATTACCCTACTCAAAATTCTTCAGAGGCTCACTATTTTCTATTGGATAAATTTTAAAATCTTTTATCCTAATATTTGAAACCTTTTAAAATCTGAATAAAACTTAACTTTCTGGACTTATTTCATAGTCTCCTTTACATACTCTACTTCCTAGCCATATTGGACTACTAGCTCTTCCCCTCTTATCTTTCTTGTCTTCTCCCACTAATGTGCAAGTCCTATATTTCTATAATTCATGTTCCCTCTATATTTCTACCTGTTGACTTATTTAATTCCTAATTCAGGTGTTTCTTCTTTTATAAATAGGTCCCTGACCAACCCAAGTGAAAGCGATCTTCTCTTTTCATATTTCTTAAGAGAATTGTATCTATACTTCTCCTTTCCCCATTAATATATCTCACAATTTTTTTTTAGATTTTTGCAAGGCAAATGGGGTTGTGGACAATTTTTTTTTTAAAAAGCATATTTACTTGTATGCATATCTTATTCCCAAAATTTATTTGTAGACTTCTTGGAGATGGGATTCTGTTGCTTCCCTAGGGCCAAACATAGTAATTTGCAAATAAGAGACTCATACTCATATGCATTTATGAATTGAATTTGCTGACTACAGTTGTCAAGATTTCCCAAAGTGGTTTGTGTGATCTCTTCTTTTAAAGATCCTCCTTGTATATATCAATGATAGATTTCCCTAATATTTCCAGATGTGTCTATTTCGAAGAACAGATGTTTACTTGACCTTTCGCTCAAATCACTGTCACCTGTTTAATGATCAAGGTTAACTCTCAAAAACCATTCTGAGAAGTGCTCATTGTTTTTCAGCCAGTCCTACTTAATCCACCAAGACAAATTGGTTGGAATCCTTTCCACACATCTAGCACATCTGCAAATCCCAAAACTAGTCTTCCTATACAATAGTGAAAGTAAGTTTCTGTTTTTATCTCTTTTCTGGATCACAACCTACTTGTGATCTTGCTTTAGAATCAATTTTTATAGCTTTTTAATTTGTATATGCTTTGCCTTTCAATTAAATAAAAAGAACCTTCAAAATAGAGAATGGCAACTCTGTAAAAAGGTGCTGAAAGGGGTGGGGTGGGGGAGGAGGGAGCCAGAAGTTTAAACCTAGATGCTATGGTTGTAGTTCAGGAGAGAAGATGAAGAACAAGATTGTGATGTCATCAATAAAGATTAAGAGTAGTTGAAAGTAAAAGAATTCACATCTAATCCTGGGGTTCAAATAGCTCAGTATTTATTTTAAAGCCTACAAGTTCATAGATTAAAACCTTTTTTCTGAAGAGACAGCTAACTGCATATATAAAGCTTGAGGACTGGGTGAATAACAAAAGGACTAGGCAAGGAGCCTAAGGGAAAGAGAGAAAGAAGAAATAGTTATTAGAGCTGGCTTAGACTCAAAGGAATCCAGCCACATGGAATAAACCCATAGTTCTCCAGAGGACCTAGGGCCTAGACCAGGAACTCATGGTTCTAACTTAGAGAAAGAAAGAGACAGTGTCCATCTTGGAAATGGAAGGAAAGAAAAGAGCTTCTTTTCTGGGTTCCGGCACTTAAATGCCTTTCCATAGTGGATTGGACAAAGATGGCATTTGGGGAGTGGTTAGAACCCGCCTCCAGGTACTCCACAGAGGGAGGTCCTCCAAGGAGGGGCCAAAACAGCACTCATTGAGCATGTGTGATGCAGAAATGCACCAGTCCTTCCTGTCCCAAAGTGGACTGTCATTTCCTGTGGAAGTTAATTGTTGCGCCTAGGTCATCAAGCTTGACCAAGGTTCATAATTGTCCATAATTCCCTGCATCAGTGGTATCAAGAAGATCCAAATAATATTTTCCAAAAGGAATCATTTATCAAATAGGGCACTTAGAAGTTTAACTGAATCATAGAATCTGTTTCACTGCACTCCCAAATTAGAAGGAAATTCATGTCACTATTTTCATATCCAACTGTCATCTTGCCTTCCTTCCTTCCTTCCTTCCTTCCTATGTATAAAAGAGATTTCTTTGGATTTTGAAAGTTGCAAATTATTTAATGAGATATTTTGCACTCATTATTTTATGAGAAAATGTCAGAACATGACCTGTGATTACTTTTGAATTAAGTGAGAGAATTAATAAGGTATTGAGTCAACTAACAGGATAAACCATAGAATTTTGATATGTTTGTTCCTGAGAGATATTGGCATACATCCCTAGCATGGGATAAACATAAAGCCCACTATATATATATATATATATATATATATATATATATATATATATATGTGTGTGTGTGTGTGTGTGTGTATACATATGTATATATATAGATATACAGACATACATACACACATACATAGGCATATATATGCATAAATATGCACTTGTATTATTGGAAAAAATCCATTGTATAAAGTCTTTTCAGTAAATGTATTAATCATTTATATTGTAAGTTTTTGTCTGTAAAGCAAGAGAACTAGACTAGATTAACCCAAATCTTGCTTCTAATGCTAAAATTCTATGATTCCATGTAAATTCATTTTTTTTTGTAAGACAATGGGGTTAAATGGCTTATTTAGGGTCACACATCTTGGTAATTATTAAGAATCTGAGGCCGGATTTGAAATTAGGTCCTCCTGACTCCAGGGCTGGTGCTTTATCCACTATACCACCTTGCTGCCCCAGTAAGTTCATTTTTTAAAAATTATTTTGCATTTTTCTAATCCAAACTAGCCGGGTAGTAGCCTGCAATTTAAGGGGGTTGGAAATTAAGAGATAAAGTCAGTAGATTGATGTCCAAAGGCTTAAAATTGGAACAGACCTTAATATTTAGGGACAATCCCCCTCCCCCCCCCACACATATACCCCTCATACACTCCTTAACCCCCACTAAAGGCCTCCACTTAGCTACCCTAAATTCTAGATATTTTGCCTGAATTTTCTCCATACTGTAGCTCAAAAACCTCTACTAATGTATTTTGCTTTTTATTAGTTAGTTGGATCACACTTTTAATTATTCTCAAAGGCATTTTAATAAAATAGTAATATAAATGAATTAGCCATAGAACTGCCCTTTTCTAAATAACCTTAAAATTAATTTCTCACAAATATATACCTACTTAGGTATAGATCTTTATAAGACTTATGTGTAAGTGTGAGTCCCTTTGAAATCCATTACAAAGGAGGAATGGCCCCAATCAATCACAAAACTGGGAGAATTTTCCTAATCCCATTCCAGAAATGACAAACCCAAGATTAGAAGAAACTAGTCCTCAGCCAGTCAAGAGTGACCTAGAGATCACTAATTGAATATTATCCCACACATCCCCTGTGATGATTGGAGCTCATAAGCATATCATGTGTCATATGATGTGGGGGGGGAATTATATTAGGGACATGTCATGCAATGAGTGAACCTCTTAGATTGTAACTCAAACTCTGAGAGCCTATGAAAATCTAAGAGGGAGGGGAGTTTCTGAAGACTATATAATAACTGCTGTAATACCCCATGCTAAGTGAGCTACCCACATCCTGCAGGATTCCTGAATAAAATCTACAATTTTCTCTCACTCTAGCAGGTTTTTCTTTCATTCATTTATAACAGTAAGCATACACATATACAGAACACATGGGCACTACACAGCATAGAATTAACATATAAGGAACAATGTGTGATCAGGACACAAATGGAAGGGCAGCATACTTCCAGAATTGCAAACCTATCAGTGTCTCCTACTGAGGAGTTTCATTAGTGCTCTTTACTGAATCTAGTCCCTGCCACACACTGCTTTCTGGTACTCTGATAAGAATTACTCATTGGTATCCCCTAATCAGTGTTGCTCTCTATCACTTCCCCACCAAGTTCATTTTTCCTGCTTCTTTCCTACAAATATAAAGGTATTACTTTCTGATCCTCAACATTATTTATTATAGTGATCAATATTAACTATTTTCAGGGTCATCTCATACATCAGTCTGGGTGCAACCTTTCTTTTTAGGTTTTTTCAAGACAAATGGGGTTAAGTGGCTTGCCTACCACAGCTAGGTAATTATTAATATCTGAGGCTGAATTTGAACCCAGGTACTTCTGGCTCCAGGGCTGGTGCTCTATTCACTGCGCCAACTAGCCTCCCCTAGGTGCAAATTTTTCATGGAATCTTTTTAGCTATTTCTGTCATTTACTGTGGGAATAACAAAAGACTAGATTTGGTTGCTTGGTAG
This sequence comes from Macrotis lagotis, assembly GCF_037893015.1. NCBI lineage: Eukaryota > Metazoa > Chordata > Mammalia > Peramelemorphia > Peramelidae > Macrotis > Macrotis lagotis. The sequence goes on from NC_133666.1 coordinate 174,459,433, forward strand.
ATTGAGACTGAGACAGAGAGAGAGGGAGATAAAGAGAGGTAGGGATAAACACAGTCAAAGAGAGCTGAGAGAGAGAGGGAAAGAGGGAGAGAGGGAGAGAGGGAGAGAGAGGGAGAGAGGGAGAGAAGGAGAGAGGGAGAGAGGGAGAGCTGGTCCTGAATGGAGGTCCAGTCTAGGTTTTATAACCTTGCCCCTTATCTGGGCACTGAGGGCAAAAAGAGGAAACCCCCCCCCCCCATACCACTGAAACTGGTAGAGGGTTGAAGGCTGGGGATTGGAAATGAGGAGACATGAAACAAATTTTACATTAAACAATGAAACAATAGGAGTCAATTTGCTTCTCAAGAGCTAAGATCCTTCCACACTCTTAACAAGATTCCCAGATTTTAACAGCATTAAAAGATTACAGAATTTTTTCTGATTATAATTTTTCTACATTCAGAATTCAGAATTCTCAGCATCATTATCTTCAGGATCATGAGAGAAAGGATTATTAATAACAAATGATTTAGGGAGATTCAGAGATCTCCCCTTTTTCTAAAGCCCTGATTTTAAAATGTTCAGTCTTTTGAAGGACATTGTGATGAGATTGGACTAACTTTTTTGTTCAAATCTTCCCACCCCACCTGCCATGAAGTAGCTATTGTATTCTGCTCAGGCTTGGGTGGAGCATAAAGTCTTTGAATAAATTGCTCAAGACTGGGGATGGTCTGGGTACAACTCTGTCTGTCATGATGTCATTTTTTTAAATTTTTTTGCTAGGCAATGGGTTTAAGTGGCTTGCCCAAGGCCACACAGCTAGGTAATTATTAAGTGTCCGAGGCTGGATTTGAATTCAGGTACTCCTGATTCCAGGGCTGCTGCTCTATCCACTGTGCCACCTAGCCACCCCCAAATAATCTTTCTTATTCATGGATTTGCTTTAAAATATGCTGTTCCTTCTGATTGTCTACTGGAGAAAGTATTGATGGAATCAGAGAACCTAGGTTCTCTTTCTTCTAGCTCTGCCACTTACTATCTGATCTACCCTGAGCAAGTCCTTTGTTTTTAGAGCTGAAGAGACCTGGGAGAGTATCTAATCCAACCCTCTAAATTTATAGAAAACAAAAGTTGCTGGTCCAGATTGGTCCCGTTATAATAATTATATAATTCATATAATATATATGGATTTTTCTACCAGATATCATTAACAGCAATTAACAGGAATCCCACACTCTCCCCAAAGGATCCAATATTCTGGCATTTAATCCTGTCACAATTTGGCCTCTTCCTACCATTCCAGTGTTATTACACTTTATCCCTGCCTATGAACTCAGTGATCCAACCAGCTGGGCCTACTTGTCCCTCACAAACATCTATCTCACAACTATATATTTGCTTTGGTTGTTCCTCATTCCTGGAATACTCTCCCAGCTCATCTCTATCTCCTGACTTCACCACATGCCCCCTCCCCAACAATGATAATCTCTTCTTTCTAAGATAATTACTATCTGCTTAGATTGTCTATATCTTGTTTGTATGTTGTTATTTGTAGGTTGTAGCCCCCATTTAAATGTGAGCTTCTTGTGAGTAGGGGCTTTTTGACTTTTTATCTCCAGTGCTTAGCATAGAACTTAGGACATACATAGTAAACTAGATTTTAATAAATATTTGTTAACTAAAAGATTGACTGGTTTATGTATGTCTTGCTTGGATGTAATGCCAGATAAGTCCTCAACATATCAGTGATCTTGTAACCCTCAGTTCTGTCTCTCTTTATGGGGTGGCATTGACCCATTGTAAAAGTATGTCTGTTCAACTGAGATCAATGTATAACATGGAACCAATGTAAAGACTAATAGAATGCCTTATGTGGGGAGTAGGGGGAGGGAAGCAAGAATGGGGAAAAATTTGTAAAACTCAAAATAAATAAAATTTTTCCTAAAAAAAGTATATTTGGATCTGCCCAATCAAAATTAATGTTAAGCCTCCAACCTCTGAAGAAATCTATCCTTCTTTTCAGCTTCCTATAGTTCAGCAACCACATGACCTAGACAATGGAATTGGTTCTCTGTAGAAGTAGATAGTATCCCTACCACAACTCAGGGTTAGGATGATCTTTGGACCTCCTTTTATAACAGAGAAAAAGTCTGCTTTTTTTCTTTTTCCTTTATGGGGTGTTTACCTTATTGTAAAATTTGGATTAAGTATTTCATCATAGTGTATCATCTTCTGGCTTTCACATGCCATCTGTGGTTTCTGCAAAACTCCCCTAAAATTTTCAGTTAATTTCTAGTGCCAAATCTCTATGGGGAAAATTGAGATGTGGAAGGGATAACTCATTTGGGTTGAAAGTTGTAGACAACTTAACCCTTAGCCTAGTCAGTAAATATATAGAGTTCTATTCTCTCAAACTCTCTCTCTCTCTCTCTCTCTCTCTCTTTCTCTCTCTCTCTCTAAGTTGAAATACAGCCATAATATTCTGAGACCTGTTATTTTGTTAAGTAATTTGTCATCCATACTCCTTTTCCCACATAGAATTCATAAATGCACTCTTTGGAATATGACATTAAAAAAATGAAACAAAATAAAAAACATCTGCATAATTGAAATTTTTTGCAGGCATCTTATCTTCTCTTCAACTAAGTCTTCAGATTTCATTTCTACTTATGGCATATTAGATTTTCTAATATTTTTATAATTAAGAAGAATTCTCATTTTTGTTTGATTTTTGTTCTCCCTACCTTCAATTCCAACCTTCCTCACCCAATGTTTTACATAATGTCTTGAACATAGTAAACAAATGAATGCCTTATTGAATTAAATATATTTGAGAGTGTTTTCTAATCTCTGAAGTTCCATGACATAATTTTATTTAACTGAATTCTTCTGAAATTAATCATAAAAGAGACACAAATGTAGATTTATAATTTCTATCTTCAGTATATATTATGCTATAGTAAAATATTCAAATCTATTATACCACCACATAGTAGATAAGTTGTATACTAAGGTAATGAGATCAAAAATGATCCCAGGAGTGAAACATTTCCCTGATGTACACTCAGTCCCAATTTAACTCACAAGACTCAGAAGATGTCTATTTCAACTTTCCAAATGAATGAATGAATGAAGAAGTCTTTATTTAGTGCTTATTACATACCAAGCATTATGCTAGTTAAGCAATGGGAATACACAGTGAAAGAAGATAGTCCTTGCTCTCAAGTTCTCACAATCTAATTAGAGGAGACACCATGTAAAAGAGAAATTATTCCAGTCACTGTAGGGAACACTCCCTAAAAGTCATCAAGGCCCCAGAAGTAGATCAGGAACATCTTCTGGATTGGCTATTTCAAAGATCTATGAATGATTATATAGACACTCTCTGAAATCCTCATTGATATTAGCTTGTGTCTATCTTAACCGGTAAGGACCAAGGTTCTGAGAATTGTCAGGTGGTATTAAATATGATTCTCTGCCACCTGTCACTCACCCAGGGAACATTTGCTTTTAGGGCAGGTGTTCAGGAAGTAGTAGTTGGTCTAGGATTGCAAAGAGTTTTCAGCTCTCACCCTGGTGATGGGGGTGATCAGACTGCAGAATGAAATCCACATTCCTTTTCAACTGGAGTCTGAGCTACATTCCACATGGATAATAGCCCAACTCTGGACTGCAACAGATGGCTTAGCCCCTGAGAGCTTCAGATTTGACCTTGTCTAGAGAAATTTTCTACTGGTGTAACAATACATAAAGGAAATACACTGTAGCAAATAGGGGTAAAGTGTCTTCGTCAAACCTTATCTTACAGTGGAATATATGTGTGTGGAGCTCAAGGTTTGTGAGGCATTACCCTCCTGAGGTATATTATGCCACAGAGAAACATTAAAAATGTAAATCTGTTATAAAGTGCTTATAACTTTGCCAGTAGATTAATGAGGATCTGAAAGATAAGTTAAATTTGATCTGTAACTGAGTAATGTTTTGATTAATGTTTGTGATGTAATATGGAAAACCTAATTTGCCAAGTACATGCTAAAGGGTGGAAGGGTGACCCAACAGACTTTTTCACTTAACCAAAGGGTCTACCTTGGAAAGAAATTTTGTAGTGTCATCTAATTAGTTCAGTGAGTCTGGATTTTAAATCATATAAAAGCATACTAAATCTTGAACAGCGAGTTTAGAATATGATGCTCTACTTAGAGTAGTTAACTTTATAAAAAATTTCTAATTTGGAGCAAATAATTGTGAAAACACGATTTGTGATTAAAGTAAAAAAAAAATTAATTTGGTAATATAATCTCAACTGTATTTTGTAGTCACTTACCCTGAGAAATACACAGTGCCATTTGTGAAGGGTTGGAGGAGCTTTATTCATTCAACTCTAATGGTTGATCACATAATTTTTAAAAATCACTTATTTAAGGTATTAATGAAAAAGTTGCCCTGACACCTCCAAACTATCTGAAAGACAATTTTCTATTCCCTTTCCTTTTATCAATAAAAAAACTTCAAATTCTTTGGTCTTTAAAAATTCTCCCATATCTATGTCAATATTCAATTCAGTTCAGATATTTTTGCTTATTGGAACTAAAAATTGAAAATAAAAATGCAATGGAACTTTAGATTTCTTCAGTATGTTGCATATGATAAATATTTTCTTACTGGAAACTTGAATATAAAGGAAATTATTAATCAGCTTCCTGTTATGTTGGTGAAACTCTCAGTCATTCAGTTTAGCAGTAATGATCAAGGGCAGGTCAGTTCCTGGAGGTTAATAACCAGATGAGAAGAGTCAATGGACTCTTGTCAAGAATCATTAACCCTATCCGATCATTAACTGCTAGAAAATGTCTGGTGCCTAGGTGGTTATTTATCTCTGTTTCAAGGTTAAGGACAAAGGAATACATAAACTCATAAATATTTGTATAGTATGAACATGACTCTCTTTACAAGCCCTGACAATTATAGTTTTCTGAGGGGGACACAGATTTTCTCCTCATATTATAATGTAAGCAATTTATCTTTGTTCATTCCCTTATGATTTTTCACTCATATTTACCTTTTTGTCTTTCTTTTCTGTATTGCTATGTAAGTTTCTATGTAACTCTTTTTTCATCATGAATGTTTGAAAGTCATTTACTTCATTAAAGACATAATTTTCCCCCTGTAGGATCATTTTCAGTTTTGTTGGGTAAGTTATTATTTTTTAAAACTATATTTTCATTTATTTCATTAAATATTCCCCAATTACATGCACATTTTTTTATCATTCACTCTTTTGTGGAAACTTTAAGTTCCAAATTCTCTCTGTCCCTCTCTCTCCTTTCTCATTCTTCAGAAGGCAAGCAATTTGTTATCAATTATATATGTGATATCATGCAAAACTTATTTTCATATTAGTCATGCTGCAAGAGAAAATACAGCAAAATAAAACTCCAAGAAAAAATGTTAAAGGTTTTTTTAAAAAATATGTTTCAATCAATTAAGGGTTCATTAGTTCTCTCTCTGGAGATGAATGGTATTTTTTGTCATGCATCTTTTGGAATTGTCATGGATCATTATCAGAGAAGTTAAATCTTTCACAGTTGATTCTTACAATATTGCTGTACTATGTATAATGTTCGACTTCTGTTCACTTTGCATCAGTTCATATAAGTCTTCCCATGTTATTCTGAAACTGTATTGCTTGACATTTCTTGTAGTATTCTCTAACAACATTATATCACAATTTATTTAGCCATTTCCCATATGATAGGCATCCCATCAACTTCTAATTCTTTGCCACTACAGAGTTGCTATGAATATTTTAGTGTGTGTACATATATATATATATATATATATATGTATATATATATATATATATATATATATATATATATATATATAGTACTTTTTCCTTCTTTGATCTTTTTGGGATATAAAACTAATAGTGGTATTGTGGATCAAAAAGCCCTTTGGGCAAAGTTCCAAATTCTTCACCAAATGACTGGATTAGTTCACAACTCTATCAACAATGTATTAGTATCCCAATTTTTCCACATTCCCTTCAGTATTTGTAATTTTTCTTTTCTATCATTTGAGTCAATCTGATAGATGTGGGGTGGTACCTCAGAGTTGTTTTAATTTGCATTTCTTGAATCAATAATGACCAAGAGCACTTTTTTTCATATGACTGTTGATAACTTTGATTTCTTCTTTTGAAAATTGCTTTTTCATATCCTTTGACCATTTCTTGATTGGGGAATGGATCTTATTTATTTATTTATTTTCAAGAAATTTGACTCAGTTCCCTATTTATTTGAGAAATGAGGTTTCTATCAGAGAAACTTTCTGGGTTCCCTCACCCCCACCCCCCAACACTCCCTTCCACACACACACTTTCCTCTTTTCCTTCTAATTTTGACTAGATTACTTTTGTTTGTAGTGAGAATCAGAATCAAGAAGACCCATCTTTCTGAGTTTGAATCTAACCCCAGTCACATTAACTATATGATCCTGGGCAAGTCACCCTGTTTGCCTCAGTTTCTTATTTGTCAAATGAAATGGAGAAGGAAATAGCAAATCATTTAAGTATCTCTATCTTTTCCAAGAAAATTCCAAATGGGGTCATGAAGTGAAGGACAAAACTGAATAACAAAAATACCATAGTGGTATCTGATACTTGACCTTTGGAGGATTCCTAGATAGCTCTACCATTCCTTCTATAGTCCCTGTGGCAATAATTGTGGCATATATTTTTATTTATAGATCCTGAAATGTTTTTATAATCTATCATATATTTTGAGAGAATGTATTAGACATTTCTTAATTTACATACATTTGCATTATGCACATTCAAATTTACATAAAGAATTCTGAAAGAATTCCAAAAAACTACTATGTTAACTTTACTATACATTACTAGACTCTCTCTCTCAGTTTCTGTGCCTCTGCTAGGTGCACCATGGCCTCCTACCACCACCTTGTCTTTCCCCTTCACACACACATACACACACACACACACACACACACACACACACACACACACACATACACACACACTTTCCAAGTGAAAGCAGAAGAATGGACTGACCAAGAAACTACCATCATTTTCAGGGAATGATGACTTAGCTTGAGACTTCCAGTGCCAAAAGAGGTAGCCTTCATCCTGCTCCACCTACCCACCTGTATATCCAGTCCTATGTTTCTGTCTGTACTCAGGTGCTGCACGTCTTTCCCTCTTCTCACTTCTCTGTCCCTGGCCCCCATGTGTCCTTGAACAGTGTGTTAACCCCTCCCATGAGAGTATAGCCTTTTTTTTTGCCTTGTTCTTTCCCTCCCTTCCTCAGTCCCATGGGTAAATTTGCATTACAGAAAAATTACTTTATGTGGGGGTCTGCAGAACAGTCCACTTACTTAAAGTGAGGATTGTCCATATAAATTAATGACAATTATAGCATATGCCAACTTTTAACAATTGCTATTTTGGTAAACTTCATTATTGATTGGAGTTGTACCTTCAAACTAGAAATGCGTTTTGCAAAATTCCATTTTACGCATACCCATCTCCTCTTCAAAATCATTTAAGACATAAACATTATTTTTGCTATCTGAGAGATTTTCAGTGTTTTTAGGTTCTTCAGCTTCTCTGTCTTTGGATTTATGATTAGAAATAATAGCTAACATTTATATAGTGCTTACTATGAGATAGCCACTGTGCACTTTACAGTTATTATAGTTCAATTGTACATCATAAGGTAGTTGCTACTATTTCAAAGAAGGATACTGATGCAAACAGAGATTAGGTGGCTTTCCCATGGTCACACAACTAGTAAATGTCTGAGACCAGATTGGAACATGCTTCCAGGTCCAGCACTCTATCCATTATGCTATATAGCTGCTCCTCAGTTTTCATTTTCACTTTATCTAATGTGAGTTTAGAAACTAAGCTATTTCTATGATTGCCCTGCATTGGTCTACAATACATTTTTGTGTATCTTTGAGCTGAAGATATCATGGACAAAAAGCAGTATGGAGCTCTTGCCTATGATTGTTGATCATCTGTTTCTAATTTTGGTATGATGCTGCCCTGGCACATAAGAAAAACGTTTATCTCTTAAGGCCATTTCACAAAGCATGCTTTGCCTGCTTTAAGTGATTGGCTCCAACTGTTCCAAAATATGTGGGATACTGGAGGTTTGATTTGTTCTAATAACTTCTTAGGGTACCAACACAGAGAAGAATGTCTCAGTTTCCTTCCTACTGGATCAAACTGACCTGCCACTTTTGAGTAGGGTCAATTGGAAACTCAGTGTCACCCTGCCAATTTCTTAGATTCATAGGAGCAGTGATATCAGTGGTCAGTATGTTTACCAAATTGGTCATATCACCATAGCACAATTAGTTGGCATCTCAGAACTACTGCCAGTTCTTTTTTACAGGACACACAGAGTTTCAAATCTCCATCACCCTAATTGATATTACCATATTTGGCTCTTGCCAATCCTTATCCCTCTCATCTCATGACCTGGGCAATGTGTTGTGATTTGAGAAAGTTATAATAATAATTAGTATCACATGATTATCTCATTCTTCTCATCTTTTTAATGGGGATCAGATAATATTTTTTTAAATTTTATTTATTTAAGGCAATGGGGATAAGTGACTTGCCCAAGGTCACACAGCTAGGTAATTATGAAGTGTCTGAAGACAGATTTGAACTCTGGTCTTCCTGAATCTGGAGCCAGCGCTCTATGCACTGTGCCACCTAGCCACCCCTATTCTATGCATTTAATGCTTTATGAATTATTGGCAGTGGATACAATTACTGCTTTCCGCAAATGAATTATTGAAATGTGTACTCATTTTCAATAGACTTAATGAGAACATTTTTGGAGTAACTCAGTAGCAGACAGGATGATAAGGATAAATATGAACATCACTTTTGCTCCCATGTTATTTGTTTCGCTATTAACTCTATATTTGGAAAGATTTTAATTTCATGCAGTTTGGAGACTGAATTTTCAGGAGATTGATGTCCATTATAATGAGAGCATAAATTCAGGGCTGGAAGAGACCTTAGAAGTCACCTAATCCAAACAATCATTATTTTATTTTATTGTTTTTTTAATAAAAGAAAGCTTTTATTTATTTTGAATTTTACAATTTCCCCCCAATCTTTCTTCCCTTCTCCCATCCCCCACAGAAGGCAATCTGTTAATCTTTACATTGTTTCCATGGTATACATTGATCTATGTGGAATGTGATGAGAGAGAAGTCATATACTTAAGGAAGAAAAATAAAGTACAAGAGATAACAAAATTACATAATAAGATAACACAAACCCTCATTTTACAGGTAAGGAAACTGTGCCCCAGAGAAGATAAGTAGTGTATTCAAGACCACAGAGGATGTTGTCAGAGTAGGATAAAAAGCTTACCTTTTCCATTCTATAAATTTTTTTTATGAATAAATATTAGGGTTAAGTCTGCATGAACCAGGAATACTATGAAGTAGTTACAAAATTTGAATTCAAGATGGATATTTCCATTGGGCTAGAACTAGTTACCACATTTTACATATAATTATGACCTCAAATAGTAGAAATTCAAATAATGCTACCACTTAATGGGATTCATTATTCCTATTAATCAGGATTTAGTTATAAAACTAACTGGTTTTGGATAACAGTTCTAGCTATAATGATGTTCTGATTCTAGTACGTTTTCAGGGATACTTATAGATTTTGTATTTGTGGTGTAGAAATTTATAATCTGTTAATTTATAGAGGATTATAAGCTTCTGATGCATAATTTTAGCAACTTGATCAACTCTAGGTATTATTATTATTATTATTATTATTATTATTATCTATTACTCATATCTTTCTGGCAATTAATAAGAAAGTAGTCCAAGGGGTGGCTAGGTGGTGCAGTGGATAGAGCACCAGCCCTGGAGTCAGGAGTACCTGAGTTCAAATCCAGCCTCAGACACTTAATAATTACCTAGCTGTGTGGCCTTGGGCAAATCACTTAACCCCGTTGCCTTGCAAAAACTAAGGGAAAAATGTAATCCTGAGAGAAGTTGTTTTCCCAATGTTATTCTTTTTTATTTAATGTTACATAGAGTATACTATAGATGGATAAAATAACTACTTTTTGTTGGTGAATAAAAATATTAGTATACAAATTCACAATCTAGTAACAGTAAGAACAACAGAGATGATATGTACCTCATCCTGTTTTCAGATAATTTTGGTCTTCTTTACTAAGTCTCTATATTTTAAAACTGTTTTATTTCATGTAGCTTAGAGATTATGAGTCATTAAAGTGACAACATTTGCCAAAAATGTTCTTAATTTTATTATAGATCAATATTATGTTCAGGTGATTGTGGGCAACATATAATGGTCTGGTTCAAGTACAATTTATAGTTTGAATTCACTATGATATTTTTGATTCAAGAACTATTGATTGAATTCTCTATTATATTTTGAGCTATGCATTTTTAGTATGAAGATTCCTCCCCAAACTGACCAATGAGGCTTGAACTGTATTATTGGTCAATCAGTGATAGCAAAAGTGATTTGGGTTTAAGGCATAGTCTCACAACTCCATTTGAATCCTAATGAACTTTTTCAAAGCCTGGTTTTTCCCCATGCTCTATTTCAAGAAATCATAAATAAAACTACATGGGGCAAAGGATATGGGTATGTTGAACCCAGTCTGTCCCAAGACAGTCCATTGCACTTTTGAACAGCTCTCATTCTTTTTTTTTTTGCTTTAGAAAGTTTTTATTAATTTTGAGTTTTACAATTCCCCCCCACCCCCCACAGAAGGCATTCTGTTAGTCCTTACATTGTTTCCACGGTATACAATGATCTCATTTGAATGTTATGAGAGGGAAATCAAATCCTTAAGGAAGAAAAATAAATTATAAGAGATAGCAAAATTGCAGAATAAGATTACTTTTTTTTAAAAAAAATTAAGTCTTTGGTCTTTGTTCAAACTCCACAATTCTTCCTCTGGATATAGATGGCATTCTCCATCACAGATATCCCCAAACTGTCCCTGGTTGTTGCACTGAAGGAATGAGCAAGTCCATCAAGGTTGATTATCACTCCCATGTTGCTGTTAGGGTATACAATGTTTTTCGGGCTCTGCTCATCTTGCTCAGCATCAATTCATGCAAATCCTTCTAGGCTTCCCTGAATTCCCATTCCCCCCCCGGTTTCTAATAAAACAATAGTGTTCCATCACATATATATATATATATATATACATACCACAGTTTGCTAAGCCATTTCCCATTTGAAGGACATTGACTTAATTTCCAATTCTTTTCCACCACAAACAGGGCTGCTATGAATATTTTTGTATAAGTGATGTTTTTACCCTTTTTTCATAATTTCTTCAGGGTATAGACTCAGTAGTGGTATTGCTGAATCAAAGGGTATGCACATTTTTGTTGACCTTTGGACATAATTCCAAATTGCTCTCCAGAAAGGTTGGATGAGTTCACAGCTCCACCAACAATATATTAGTGTCCCAAATTTCCCACATCCCTTCCAACATTGATCATTGTCCTTTCTGATCATATTGACCAGTCTGAGAGGTGTGAGGTGGTACCTCAGAGATGCTTTAATTTGCATTTCTCTAATAAGTAATGATTTAGAGCAATTTTTTATATGACTATGGATAACTTTGATGTCCTCATCTGTAAATTGCCTTTGCACCTTTGACCATTTGTCAATTGGGGAATTTTTTTTTTTTGAAAATTTAACTCGGGGGGGGGGAGCCAAGATGGGGGTGTGAGGGCAACATTCCCCAAGAACTCCTACTCCCTAAATCCCCCCAAAAACAAAGGATGACTCTAGCCAAAATTTAGTGGGGAATAACTCATAGAAAGACTATACATTTTCCAAGTCCAACATAACTTAGAAGTTCCACAGGAAAAGGTGTGTTTCACCAGGACCAGGGGTTGGAAAAAAAGCTGCAGCCCAGCCCAGCCCAGCCCAGCCCAGCCCAGCCCAGAGATCACCCTCAATAGCTTGAAGGGGGGGGTGAGAACTCTGTTACACCTGGGTGAGTATGGAGTGAGGAGCACTGGCCACAGAGCCTGCAGCAAGAATCAGGAGAAAGCAGCCTGCACCCCAAGAGACAGCTGGGGAAGTCTGCAGAGATTTCTCTGCTCTCCCTGGGATAGGCCTCTTCTGTTTTCCTACACTCACATATTGCAGTTTGGGCTTCCATACTAAGATAGCTGGATCCCAGCTTATAGCCCCAGGGCTGAAGGGAGTGCTGTGGTCATCTACATATCAAAGCATGGGCTAAGGGGGCTGCTAGGTGGCACAGTGGATAAAGCACCAGACCTGGAGTCTGGAGTACCTGAGTTCAAATCCAGTCTCAGACACTTAATAATTAATTACCTAGCTGTGTGGCCTTGGCCAAGCCACTTAACCCCATTGCCTTGAAAAATCTAAAAAAAACAAACAAACAAACAAACAAACAAAGCATGGGCTAGAGACCTTGGAGGAATAAAGATCTCAGTGGCACGGTCCCCCAGAAAAAAAACAAACCCAAAGCCTTGGAAGTGCTGCAAATTAGCCTTGGGCTGAGAAATGAGTAAACAACAGATAAAAGAAGAATCTGACCATAGAGAATTACTTCAATCCCATGGAAGATGATGACAAAATTGAAGCTTCTGGATCCAAAACCTCCAAGAGAAATAGAAAATGGGCTCAGATTATGGATGAGCTCAAAAAAAGACTTTGAAAAGCAATTAAGGGAGGTGGAGGAAAAATGGGGAGGAGAAATGAGAGCAACGCAGAAAAATCACGAAAAAGATATACAAAAAAATTACTGAAGAAAATAATATGTTAAAAACCAGTTTACACCTAATGGAAAAAGTAAAACAAAAGGCAAATGAGGAGAAAAATGCCTTAAAAAGCAGAATTGGCCAGCTGGAAAAGGAGATGAAAAAGCTCTCTGAAGAAAATAACACTTTCAAAAGCAAAATGGAACCAAAGGAAGCTGATGACTTTGCAAGAAAGCAGGAAGAAATAAAACTCTTCCAAAAAAGCTGAAAATTAGAAGAAAATGTGAAATATCTCACTGGAAAAACAACCAACCTTGAAAACAGTTCTAGAAGAAATAATTTAAAAATTATTGGACTATCTGAAAGCCACAACCAGGAGAAGAGCCTAGACTTCATTTTCCAAGAAATAATACAGCAAAATTGCCCTGAAATCCTAGAAGCTGAGGGTAAAATAGAAATCAAAAAAATTCACCCCTTACCCCCTGAAAGGGATCTCAAAGGAAAAACTTCCAGGAATATTATAGTCAAGTTCCAAAACTCCCAAATCAAAGAGAAAATTCTAAAAGCTGCCAGAAACAGACAATTCAACTACTGAGGCTCCATAGTCAGGATTACACAGGATTTGGCAGCATCTACATTAAGGATTTGTAGGGATTGGAATATGATATTCTGGAAGGCAAAAGATCTTGGTTTACAACAAAGAATCAAATACCTAGCAAAACTGAACATCCTCTTTCAGGGGAAAAGATGAATTTTTCAATGAAACAGGGGACTTTCAAACTTTCCTATTGAGATGACTAGAGCTGAACAGAAAGTTTGATCTCCAAGTACTAGACTCTGGTGAACCATAGAGGGGGTGGATGAGAAGGACTAACTATGAGGAACTTAATGATGTTCAACTGTTTGTATTCCTGCATGGGAAGAAGATATTGATTAACTGATATGAATTTCCTCATTTATAAAAGCTGTTAAAAGGAACATATATAGATAGAACATAGGAAGGAGTGGAATATAATGGTATGATGTGGTAAAGAGATGGAGTCAATGGGTGATAGGGGAAAGTACTGGGAGGAAGGAAAAGGAGATGAAGAAGCTAAGAGATTTCACATATGAGTAAAAAAAGCTTTTTCAGTGGAGTGGAGGGGGGGGAAGGCAAGGGGGAATGAGTGAGCCTTCATTCTCATCGGAAATGGCTCAGGGAGGAAATGACATACACACTTAATAGGGTGAGGAAATCTGTCTTTCCCTGGAGAAGGACAGGAGGAAAGGGACAGGGTGAGGGGGAATGGGGGGGAGGGAAGGGGGGAATAGGTGATAGAAGAGAGGGAAGATAGAGGGAGAGGGTACTCAGATGCAACACACATTTGGACAGGGCCAGGATGAAAGGAGAGAGAGAGAATAGAATGAATGAGAGTGGGGAGAAAAAGAGTGGAGGTACAACTAGTAATAGCAACTGAGGGAAAAATATTGAAGCGACTTCTCTGGTGGACTTATGATTGGGAAAGCAACTCACCCCAGAGACAGAGCCATTGAAATCTGAACACAGACTAAAGTACATTTCTCTCTCTCTCTCTTTATTCTTGAGGTTTTCCCATCTTCTTAGGGGGGAAGGGGTTTATGTTTATTCTTATGTTTACTCTTATAACATTCAATTTACATCAATGTATGGCATGGAAACAATGTAGAGACTGTCAGACAGCCTTCTGGGGGGGGGGGAATTGTAGAATTCAAAGCCTTGCAAAAAATGATGGGTACATATTACTATTTTATGTAATTGGAAAACAAACAAAATGTTAAAAATGAAAAAAAGACAATTTAACTCAGTTCTCCGTATATTTTAGAAATGAGTCCTTTGTCAGAAATACTAGCTGTAAAGATTATTTACCAGTTTACTACATTTCTTTTGATCTTGGTTACAGTGGTTTTGTCTGTGCAAAAGCTTTTTAATTTAATGTAATCAAAATTAACTGGTTTGTGATTAGTGATGTGTTCTCCATCTCTTCCTTAGTCATAAACTGCTTCCCTTTTCATAGATCTGACAGGTAAACTAGTCTTTTATCTTCTAGCTTGCTTATAATATTGTTTTTTATATCTAAATCCTATATCCATTTTCATCTTACCTTGGTATAGGGTGTGAGGTGTTGGTCTAATCTAAGTTTCTTCCATACTAACTTCTAATTTTCCCAGCAGTTTTTAATAGAAGAGACAGTTTTTATTCCAATAGCTGGACTCTTTGGGTTTATCAAACAGTAGATTACTATAATCGTTTCCTGCTATTGCACCTAGTCTATTCCACTGGTCCACCACTCTATTTCTTAGCCAATACCAGATAGTTTTGATGACTGATGCTTTATAATATAATTTTAGATCTAGTAGGGCTAAGCCACCTTCTTTTGTACATTTTTTTATTGAATCCCTGGAAATTCTTGATTTTTTTTGTTTTTCCATATGAATTTACTTACCACTTTTTCTAACTCATTAAAGTAATTTTTTGGAATTTTGATTGGTAGGGCACTAAACAGGTAGTTTAGTTTTGATAGCATTGTCACTTTTATCATATTAGCTCAACCTATCCATGAGCAATTGATATTTTCCCTGTTATTTAAATCTGATTTTATTTGTGTGAGAAGTGTTTTATAATTGTTTTCAAAAAGTTTCTGAGTCTGCCTTGGCAGGTAGACTCCCAGATATTTTATATTGTCTGAGGTTACTTTGAATGGGATTTCTCTTTCTAGCTCTTCCTGCTGTATCTTGCTAGTCATATACAGAAAAGTTGAGGATTTATGAGGGTTTATTTTATATCCTGCAACTTTGCTAAAGTTGCTAATTGTTTCCAGTAGTTTTTTGGATGAATTTTTGGGATTCTCTAGGTATACCATCATGTCATCTTCAAAGAGTGAGAATTTTGTCTCTTCCTTCCCAATTCTAATTCCTTCAATTTCTTTTTCTTCTCTTATTGCTGAAGCTAACATTTCTAATACTATATTGAATAGTAGTGGTGATAATGGGCATCCTTGTTTCACCCCTGATCTTATTGGGAATGCCTCTAACCTATCCCTGTTGAATATAATGTTTGTTGATGGCTTCAGATAGATACTACTTATTATTCCAAGGGACAATCCATTCATTCCTACATTCTCTAGTGTTTTTAGTAGGAATGAGTGCTGTATTTTGTCAAAAGCTTTTTCAACATCTGTTGATATAATCATAAAATTTTTGTTAGGTTTGTTATTATTATAGTCAATTATACTAACAGTTTTCCTAATATTGATCCAACCCTGCATTCTAGGATAAATCCTACTTTGTCATAATGTATTATCCTAGTGATAACTTGTAATCATTTTGCTAAGGTTTTACTGAAGATTTTTACATCTATATTCATCAGGGAGATAGGTCTATAATTTTCTTTCACTGTTTTGACCCTTTCTGGTTTAGGTATCAGTACCATATCGGTGTCATAGAAAGAATTAGGCAGAGTTCAGTCTTCCCCCATTTTTCCAAAGAGTTTATATAGAATTGGAACCAATTATTCCTTAAATGTTTGGTAGAATTCACTTGTGAATTCATCAGGCCCTGGAGATTTTTTTCTTAGGGAGTTCAATGATGGCTTGTTGAATTTCTTTTTCTGAGGTTGAGTTGTTTAGGTATTTAATCTCCTCTTCATTTAACCTAGGCAATTTATATTTTTGTAAGTATTTGTCCATTTCACTTAGATTGTCAAATTTATTGGCATAGATTTGGGCAAAATAATTCTGAATTATTACTTTAATTTCCTCCTCATTGGTGGTGAGTTCACCTTTTTCATTTATGATACTAGTAATTTGGTTTTTTCTTCTTTCTGTTTTTTAATCAAATTAACCAGAGGTTTATCAATTTTATTGTTTTTTTTTCATAAAACCAACTCTTGGTTTTATTTATTAGTTCAATAGTTTTCTTGCTTTCAGTTTTATTGATTTCTCCTTTAACTTTTAGAATTTCTAATTTGGTATTTAATTGGGGTTTTTAAATTTGTTCTTTGTGTAATTTTTTAGTTGTACATTTAGTTCATTTATTTCCTCTTTCTCTAAGTTATTCATGTAAGGGGTGGCTAGGTCGCACAGTGGTTAGAGCACCGGCCCTGGCGTCAGGAGTACCTGAGTTCAAATCTGGTCTCAAACACTTAATAATTACCTAGCTGCGTGGCCTTGGACAATCCACTTAACCCCATTGCCTTGCAAAAAAAAAACCCTAAAAAAATTAAAAAATTTAACTTAATTAAAAAAAAGAATGAGTAAACTAATTTATTCATGTAAACATTTAAAGATATAATATATCCTCTGACAGCTACCTAGCTTTTGGTATGTTGTTTCATTATTGTCATTATCTAGGATGATTAATTCTTTCTACAATTTATTGTTTCATCCACTCTTTTTTTTAATTTTATTTTTTTTAATTTTTTTTTTTAAGGCAATGGAGGGTTAAGTGGCTTGCCCAAGGCCATGCAGCTAGGTAATTATTAAGTGTCTGAGCCGGATTTGAACTCAGGTACTCCTGACTCCAGGGCCGGTGCTCTATCCACTGCACCACCTAGCTTCCTCTGATGCACTCATTTTTAAAAATGAGGTTATTTAGTTTCCAATTAGTTTTGGGTCTGTTTTCCCTGGTCCACTATTGCATATGATTTTTATTGCATTATGACCTGAGAAAGATACATTCACTATTTCTGTCTTTCTGTAGTTGATCATTCTGTTTTTATGCCCTAGTATATGGTCAATTTTTGTGTAATGTACTGCAGAAAAAAAAAGTATATTCCTTTCTATCTCAATTCAGTTTCCTCCATAAGTCTATCATATCTAGGTTTTTTGTTTTGTTTTTTTCGGTTTTTTTAGATTTTTCAAGGCAATGGGGTTAAGTGGCTTGCCCAAGGCCACACAGCTAGGTAATTATTAAGTGTCTGAGACTGGATTTGAACCCAAGTACTCCTAATTCCAGGGCCTGTGCTTTATTCACTGCACCACCTAGCTGCCCCTTATATCTAGGTTTTCTAACAATCTATTTATCTCCTTAACTTCCTTCTTGTTTATTTATGTTTAGATTTGTCTAAATCTGAGAGTAGGAAGTTGAGGTCTCCCACTAGTAGAGTTTTGCTGTCTATGTCTTCCTGTAACTCCTTCAATTTCTCCTCTAAGGATTTGGATGCTATACCATTGGGTGCACACATATTTAATATTGAAATTACTTTATTGTCTATGGTACCTTTTAGGAGGATATAGTTTCCTTCCTTATCTCTTTTAACAATATCTATTTTTGCAGTTGCTTTGTCTGAGATAAGGATTGCTACCGCTGCTTTTTTTCACTTCAGCTGAAGCAAAGTATATTTTGCTCTAATCTTTTTTGCCTTTACTCTATATCTATCTTTCTGCTTCAAGTGAGTTTCTTGTAAGCAGCATGTTGTAGGACTCTGATTTTTAATCCACTCTGCTGTTCACTTAAGTTTTAAGGGAGAGTTCATCCCGTTCACATTCAAAATTATAATTATGAACTCTTTATTGCCTTCCATGCTATCTTCCCTCTGTTTGTATTTCTCCCTTTTCCCCTTTATCTATATTCCTCAGCATTTTGTTTCTGAATACCACCCCCTTCAGTATGTTTGCCCTCTTATATCAACCCCCTCCCCTGTCTTTCTAATTTCCCTTTTTCCCCTTCTTTCCTCCCTTCCTTGTTAGTTCTCCTTTTTCTCCCCTCCCTGTCCCTTCCCTCCTCTTTTCCCTTTTTAATACTTGAAAGGTAAGATAAATTTCTTATCTTAACTGAGTGTTTCTGTAAGTTAATTTTAAGCCAAGTCTGATGAGAGGAAGATTCAGGTGGTTCTCAGCTCCTCCCTTCTTCCCCTCTAAGATCAGGAGAGAATATCAAGAGACTATCACTGTGCCTGTCTTCTCTCTGCCATCTTGGCTGGAAGTCCAACAGCTCTCATTCTTAAGAGGAAAGCTTTTCCTTTTATGGAGCTGAAATCTGCCTCTATAATTTTCATCCATGAACTCAGGGCGAAAGGAATGACACATTTTCTTAACCCCAGAGACCAAATAGGAAAAATCCAGAAGGCAGAAGAGCAGGAGGTCTGTGCAAAATAAGTTCAGGATAAATTTTAGGATGAGAAGGCAGTCAAAGGCTTAAGGCTCCAAGTCATATCTTGCTGGGTATTCCATGGGTGTTTACAACCTGAAGTGATATTTGTTCAGTTTCTACTGTTTCCTTCATAATATACATTGACTGCTAAATTGGGACTCCTTCAGGATAATCCTTTGGTAATTTCTGGTTTGGTTCTGAATTACTCTCATATACCCCAATTAACAAACACCTGCTTTGTATCTTGATTTTTTTACTGCTCCCAAAAATGCTGTTATGTATATCATGAACCTTTATATGAGAACTTTCTGCCACTTACTACTTTGGGAAGTTCTCCTAGATAATTAGGTTCCTAGATAGAAACCACCAGAGTGAAAAATATGAACAATTTAGTTACTTTTCTTGAATAATTTCAAATTTCTTTCTAGAATAGTTGTCTCAGGTCATAGGGTAAGCCAACAGAGTACTGGTAAACCTATCTTCCCACAGTCTTTTCACCATTAACTTTTTCCATCTTTTGTGATTTTGCTAATTTTGTGGGTATGAAGTAATACCTTTATTTTCTTTGTATCTCTTATTTTTAGTAATTTTAATCTTTTTTTTTCCATATCCTTGCAAAAAGTTTACATTTCTTTTTTTGAAAATTGTTTCTTGATATATTTAATCATTTCTGCTTTGGGGAATAGTTCTTAATCTTATAGACTATCAATTACCTATAGATTTGTATATTTATAAGAAGTAAATCTTTACTTCTTAATCTAGTTGCACTGGTTTGCTTTATGAAAACTTTTAATTTGATATAATCAAAAAAGCATGACTGATTTTTGTAAATTCCCCTATCATTTGGTTCTAAATTTTCTCTTGAGTATACAACATAAAGATTCTATGTTAAGTTCCTTGGGGGAAAAATAGTATTTTCTACATCCTAATGCTAAAACATATCAAGTACTAAAACATATGAAATGCTTAATAAATTCTTGCTTATTAACTTGTATTAATGCAATATTTCTAAATATAGATGATAACTTGCTTATATATGGCTTTTTTAAAAAGTTCAAGAAATTAATGTTCTAAAAAATCCAGTGAATGATAACAATGTAGAGACAATTTATTTTGAAAGAATGTTTTATTTGAACTTTGTTTTGATATTGCTTAGATGATGCTGGGAAACTATAGGCAAACAGAACATCCTCAAAGTACCTAGCCCTGGTCAACTGTCAGTCATTCATCCTTATTAACCTCTTACCCTCTGGCAGTGCTTAAGGGGAAAAAAGGGAGGGGGGAAGGTCATAAAATGCAAATAAGGTAGTAGAGAATAACAGCTATAATAACACTAAACACTGGATCCTTCCTTGGAAGAGTTCAAAGCATTTTATAAACCTTATCTACTTAATCTTCTATTGTAAGTAGTGGCAAGAATCATTATCCTTACTTTGCAGATAAGCAATCTAAGAAACTGAAAAGTTAAAGGGTTTTTTTTTTTTTTTGCTTGGCCTCAGGTCTTAGGGCAAGTAATTGAGAGTAAGAGAGAGGAGTTCAGACCTCCCAACTTGTACTATACAAGCTGTTTTTTATTCTGGTTCCAAAGTTAAATTTGAAGAACTGCCCCAGCTGTGCAGACTTTCCTTTTGCATAGTCTTTAGTGGTAAAACTATTTATCCAGAGTCTGTACTGAGGCTTATTTTAGGATCATTGATAAGAAAATCTGTGAGGAAAAGCAGCTTTGCAATGCTTCTACAATTATTCAGTTTGGAATTTGATAGAAATGAAAATGGTATCATGCTGAAAAAGTGAGAGACAGAGCCATACATACACACACACACACACATACACACACAGATACAGAACCAGAAGGAAGGAGACAGAGGATGAAGCAGGGGATAGAATAGGAGTAAGGAATACCCAGATTCAACATCCCTTCTAGCACTTTCAGTGTGACCCTGGGCAAGTCTTGTAACTTCCATGCCTCAAGAATTTCTTGAGGACCTATTTACTAAATAATCAGCCATTCCCCACTGTTGAAAGAGGATACCACCTTGGGAAAAAAAAGTCATAGATTCCTTGTGTATTATTGTAGATAAGTATGCTATATGTATGGAGAGAAAAGTGGAGAATTCTTGTCATTTGTGATACTTCTAAAAAGTTGCCGCAGACACTGAATTGCAACTATAGTTTCTAGGGGTAATACAGGGTTAAGTTTCTGCCAGTTGTCTTTGGTTACATTTACTTTAGCATATTCTGGAGCAGCCTCAATGTTAATTCATTAACTAATGGCCAACAGCACTAGAACTCTTACCTGAATGAAACTTAGCTAACACATGTATGTTCTCCTTAAGGATCATCACAGCCTTCTTGAATTTAGAAAAACTATGCAGCAACTCAGTCTTATGCTCAGCAACTCTTTTAAACAGCAAAATCCTTAACAAAGAGCAAAAAAAAAAAATGTAGCACTAAATAGACCTTGAACAGGATACTTTACAGTATGAGAGCTGAAACAATTTTTTACCACTCTGCATGTGTCCCTAAATGTCCACAAAAGCTTGCTGCAAGTATTGACTTTGGAGTGCCAGATAAATTTTAAGAATAGGAGAAATTGCAGATATAGAGCCCCAAAATAATGAGAATCAATACACATAGTTATATATATATATATATATATATATATATATATATATATATATACATATATATATATATATATATATATAGAGAGAGAGAGAGAGAGAGAGAGAGTGCTTCACTCATCTCTAGACCAATGCACAGACTGGATTTGGTCCTGGGAGTCTGACCTCTAAAGAAAAGGATCATGTTCTCTTTCTTTGCTTTTTTAGGCTGCTACTACCTAGGACTTTAGGGGAAAATTCTTTAAAATTTAGGTTAGGTTTGGCACAGGTCTGGGTTTTCCCCAAAAAAAGGCAAAATAGGGGCTAGCTTCAGGAGGACCTGAGTTCAAATTTGACCTCAGACACTAAATAATTACTTAGCTGAGTGACCCTGGACAAGTCACTTTATCCCATTGCCTTGCAAAACAAAACAAAATAAAACAAAGGCAAAATTGAAATGTAGCCATGCTTGGGCAGCTACAGTAGATGGCATGCTGGATCTGGACTCAGAAAGAACTGAGTTCAAATTACTTAGCTGAGTGACCTTAGGCAAGTCACTTAATCTTGTTTGCCTCAATTTCCTTATCTATAGAATGAACTGGAGAAGGAAATGACAAACTGCTCTAGGATCTATGCCAAAAAAAACCTCAAATGGGGTTATAAGTAGTCAGATATGACTTGATGACAACAACAGTGTACAATGTAAATCACAGATCAGACAGCTTTTTATTTCTGATGTACCCAACACTGGGTTCTGGCCTTATCTTACTAGGGTTCACTTCCTGGTAGTCTCTCGCAAAGATTATCCACCAAACTTTGATTCTATTCATGAGTCCGTTTCTAACATGTGAGATTTTGTCCTGTCTTGAAGGGATCCAGGGCTATATGACATTTCATATATACACGTGCCATAACGTAGCCATTGGCTACTTGAGTTCGGTTCTGCTTATGAGGAATCATTATTCAGACTTGGGAAAGGGTGGAAATAAAACAAAAATTCATTTATTAAAAAGGTTACAAGACATGGGGAGGAGGGAGGGAGGGAGAGAGAGAGGGAGAGAGAGAGAGTGAGATATAAAAGAACTGCCAAGCAGCATTGATTGGGCCACAGGTCAGAGAAGACTAGAGGCCCTAAGCTAGGGTCCCACCCAGGTTTTTATGCCTTGCCCCTCATCCAGAGGGCAAAAGGTGAACTCCCTTTCTCTTACTAGACCAGGAATTAGGTAAAGCCTAAGGAGATCAGGATACAAATTTTACATTTGCATCAATGTACATCAAGATTGAGGATCTCCACTCAATTTGAGCAGTCTTTAAGATTACAATTGTTTCTTTTGCAATCATAATTCTCTAATTCTAGTCAATTTACATCTCCACCCAATTTCTATTACTTTCACAATTCTCTTCTTTCCCTGCATCAATAATATTGGCTCCTTTTTAAATTCTGGCTGTACTAGCTAAGGTCCCAGGAACGTCTAACCTTTAGAACTCACAAGGTTGCTTTCAAGGGTGGAACTTTCAATCAATTATCTATGCTTAGGAAAGAAACACAAAGTAGAAGAGGCAATTAAGACTCTGAAATATAGTTTCAAGCTACAAGAGACCAGAACCCATACAGATTGCTAAGTGCAAGAAATTTGACATTTTCTCTGGGGTTGGGAAAAAAGTAATATGTATGTATGTATATATATATATATATATATATATATATATATATATATATATGTATATATATACATATATATATACATATATACACACACACACATAAATAATGTGTATATACATAAATATATATATGTATATGGGTATACACACGCACCCTTATTGTGGTTTCCTCTCTACCTCTTGCTCTTACTTCTCTTTTTCTCTCTGACTTTTCAACATTCTTTCTTAAAGAGTTGCCTTCCCCCATTAAAATGCAAATTCCCTGATGGCAGGGAATTTTGGTTACTTGTATTTGTATTCCCAGACCCTCATATAGAGATTAAAACAGCAGTAATAATTTATCTACTCCTTAAGAGACTGATAAGTAAAACTTCAAAATATAACCTTTGAAAGGACTCCTGCATTAGAATCTCATTTTCACCTTAGCTCTGAACAGTTCAATCTCCTGGCAATACAGGCCTTCCCACCCCATTCACCCTCCAATGGTCACCTTCACCAGGATGTTTACTATAGTGGCTAGGGCTCCTCTTTAAATTCCAGCATTCATACCCAAGGACCCAGGAATATCTAATCTTTAGAATTCACAAGGTTGCTTTCAAGGGTACACTATCCATTGTAGAATAATTGCTCAATTATCTATGCTTAGGAAAGAAAGGCAAGGTAGAAGAGGCAACTGAGACTTTGAAATATAGTTTCAAGCTAACAAGAGACCAGAACCTATATTGACTGCCAAGCTCAAGAAATTTGACATTTTCCCTGGAAAAAAGCAAATTAAACCTGTCTCCCCCTCTCCAGTGAGAGGCTGAAATATTTCTTACTTACTTGTAAGGAAATTGAAATTATGCTGTATCATTTAATAAACAATTCTATTCCCCTTCTTCTAAAGCCCATTTCCCAGGTAAACTCAAGAATATGGTCTCCTGGGGCAGCTAGGTAGTTCAGTGGATAAAGCACTGGCCCTAGAGTCAGGAGGATCTGAATTCAAATTCAGTTTCAGACACTTGATACTTACTAGCCATGTGACTTTGGAAAAGTCACTTAACCACATTGCCTCATGAAAAGACTAAAAGAAAAAAAGATGCAGTCTCTTCTAAGGCCAAATTAGCTTAAAGGCTGGGTGAAAGCAAATGATATCATGCAACAACTATCTTTGGGTTATCAACTTGTGCTGGCTAGTTGAGTTTGGTTCTGTCTATGAGGAATCATTATTCAGACTTGGGAAAGCAAGGGTGGAAATCAAACAAAAACTTATTAAAAGAAGTTACAACACATAGGAAGGAATAGGTAGAAAGAGAGAGAGAGAGAGAGAGAGAGAGAGAGAGAGAGAGAGAGAGAGAGAGAGAGAGAGAGAGAGAGAACAGCTAAGTGACTGTGCCAACAGGTCAAAGAAGACTATGGCCCTGAGCAGCAGTCCAACCTAGGTTTTTATGTTTGGCCTCTCATCCAGAGGGCAAAAGGGGAAGGGAACTCCCTTCCCTCTTACTGGATATAGAATTAGGTAGAAAGTGAAGCCTAAGGAGATCAGGATACAAATTTTTCATTCAACAATGAATCAAGGGTAGTTGATTTACATCTCAAGTGTAGGTGGTAGTTAATTTACATCTCCACCCAATTTCTACATTCACTATTCTCTTCATCTTTCCACTACATTGAACTTGCTAACCACTTTTTACCTGGGATGTCTGTTTGTTGTCCATAAATAATAAACAGCTTAAACTGGATTCTTCCCAACAAAGCAATTCTTCTGTTCTCATTTTTCCTTTTAAAATTAAGAGAAAATTTGATCTCCTCTTGGTGGAGATCAAATCTGGTGGTTCTGGTCACATAGTCAAGATTATAAGAAGCCGGGGAATCCCAGAAAGCAATTAACATTTCTTAATTGTAAGAGAGGGTACTTGAAGTAACAAGTCCCACTTTCTCTGTTAGTGCATTTTACTCACAACCCATGGCAAATAAGAAGAGAATAACCCAGGAGTAGGGTCCCTCAAGATGTACTCAGTGTATCACTCTTCCTGACTTAGTAGTCAGTCCTCTCTAATACAGTTCCCCCCCAATAGCCATTGTTATTTTTTTCTAATTACATATATAGTTCATTTTTATAAATTTTTCTCCCTCCCCAAGACAGCAAGTAATCTGATATAGTTGCAATTTTGATGCAGCTCATTCTATTTTAGCTTCAAAGGGTGGGAACCTAAGTAGACACCAAAGGTTTGATATATGTTTCCCTGGAAGAGACAAGGATGTAAGTTCAGTCCTCTAGGAGGTGTGCTCCAGCCAGATCAGAGCAAGTTCCTTCATTGCTTATACTACATATGCATGTTTACATACACAGACATCATGTATAAAGTGAAAAGATTTTTCTAGATTGCTATGGGAAAGAAAAGATTCAGAATTTTCTTCCCTCTCCCTCTGGTCCCCATTTTGGAATGTGGGCATCACCAGTCTTTTATGGCCATACCTCTTCTCTTCTGATGAGGAGTATGCTTATCTCTAATGGTCAATATTGGCTTCACCCCTGGGAAAGGAACAAGAAACTATTAAGTGCTTACTATGTGGCAAGTATTTTATAAATATCATTTCATTCAATCCTTACAACTATCTGGGAGGTAGTTGCTATTATAATTTACATTTATGGTTGGAGAAACTGAGGCATTTCTTAATTGACTTGCCTAGGTGTCTGAGGTCAAATTTAAAGTCTTCATGACCCCCAGGCTTAGGGTTCTCTCCATTATGGCCACCTAGCTGCTTTTAAGCCCTGAAGAGGGGTGTTTTTGACATGCTAGGAATAGAATAATGGGGGGTGGCTAGGTGGTGCAGTGGATAGAGCACCCACCCGTCAGGAGTACCTGAGTTCAAATCCAGCCTCAGACACTTTAATAGTTACCTAGCTGTGTGGCCTTAGGCAAACCACTTAACCCCATTTCCTTGCAAAAACCTGAAAAAAAAGAATAGAATAATGGTGAAGATTGTTTGGAAAGCAACCCATTCTCTCTCTCTCCTCGGTCTTCCCTCAACCAAAGAAATTATTGCTGATCATATACCTTCCTAGAGGAAAATCAGATTCATACTGGGAAGTTAAGAACTATAAAACACGTGGTAGAGAGTCTATTTTCTTTCTTCCTCCCTTTCTGCCCCACCCCCAAGATGCCTGTCAATGCCCCCATTTCCAAGAATGAAATGCATACAAAAATCAGATATTGCTAGAGTCGACCACAGTTCAAGGCTCACTTTCAATTCTAATTGAATAGAAATGTAAACAAATTTAAAAGCATAGGAAGAAAAGTCCCCAGAGCAGGGAAAGGGGAAAGAAGAAATGCTGAATGGAAATTTAGTAATGACTAGTCTGCCCATTCATGCTTCTCATCTTGGATCAGGTTACTCCCCTGTTTGTGGCAGGTGGAGAGGCCAGATTTCATTGACTTCTTAAAGGCAAGCTACTTAGTCCTCCAGACCAGTTCCAGTCTTTCTCAACACTCAGACTCAACAGAGCTCAACCCTTGGATCAAGTACATATCACCTGCAAGAGATTTTTTTCCTCCTAGGAAAAGGAGAGGTAACACTGCCTCTTTAATACATAGTCCCTCTTTAGTGAGTAGATCAAAACAAAGTGAAGATTTTTGTAGAGTTCAACAGACTTCATTTGGGCTGCTCCAAGGGAGTGCTTCATTCACCTACATATTTTGTTTCCCTTCTGCTTTTTTCTGTGCTTGCCAAAAAACCCATTTTATGGAGAACTCACACACAAGGCAATTGCTCACAAGGGGGTCAGAAAAAGCTATGCAAGAATACTCTGAAGGTCTCTCCTAAGGACTTTGGAATTAATGATGTAGCATGGGAGACACTGGAACAGGACTGCCCAGCACAGGATGCCCTCATCAGAGAGGGTGCTGTCCTCCATAACAAGACAGAATTGAAGCAATTCAAAGGAAATGTGAGATGCTCAAATTTAGAGACCCCTCCCTAGATGTTCCCATGAACTTTTTGTGTCTGACCTGTGGTGGAGTATTCTGAACTCCTACTGATCTGATCAGCCACTGTAACTTGTCACTAACATAGTGATGTCCTTTTGTTCTTCTTTGATAACAAAGGACAGGGGCAGCTAGGTGGCACCAGCCCTGGAGTCAGGAGTATCTGAGTTCAAATCCAGCCTCAGACACTTAATAATACCTAGCTGCCTGGCCTTAGGCAAGCCACTTAACCCCATTGCCTTGCAAAAAAAAAAAAGTTGTTAAAAATAACAAAGGACAAGAACCAGCCAATTCAGTTTAGCACATTAAAGAAAATTTACATGAACTATCAAGTATTTTTGAAAACATGACACTTGTTCCATCATTGTTCCCCCAACTTTACTAGGCATTCAATTCTTTATCAGTTTTAGCCTTTCTTGAATAACATCTGTATTAGGCAAAATGCAGATTTAAAGCAATGATAAATGTGGGACTAAATGAGGGGAATTGATTTGCTGTGGAAACAACAATGCTAATGATGATAACAATGACAGGAGGATGACCAGGACAGGACAACAAGGGGCAAAAGTAATTCTCCTCATGCTCAGGGAGCCAAGTGGAAACACTCATGGGAACTGATTGTTAAATTTCCATGAATCCCTTGGGGGTGTGTGGGATAAAGTTTTGAGACTTCTTCAGTAAAATATTACAGATTTGATGTGGTTAGCTATGTGCCCCTCCTCCCTTGACAAAGAAACTTCTGGGATAATGTTGAAGAGTCAACTGACTTCATCTTATCTGTTGATGTCTGGAGAATCATTCAATTCTTGGGACTAAAGAGAGAGTCTGGTTTAGGTTTGAATTTTATGTTCTTTTCCCTAGATTAGTTTGCTTTGTTTGAATTCTATGCCCCTTTCCCTAGGATAGTTTTCATGTTTAGATTGTAAAACCACATTCCTCATTAAGGAGGGTGGGTCAGTTGAGGGGGAGGATCGAATTAGGATAAATGTGATTCTTGAACCTTTCACTTTTGCCTCAATCTCTCTGATTGTGGCCCATTTCTCCAGAAAGAATAAAGCCTTCTCTTCATACCTTGAGAGATCTCTGAAATTTATTTAAGTGGCATTTGTCCCACACAGGGGTCTGTAAACCCCAGGTTAAGAATCTCTACTTTAGGGGGGGCTGGGTGGCCTGGTGGATAAAGCACCGGCCTTGGAGTCAGGAGTACCTGGATTCAAATCCGGTCTCAGACACTTAATAATTACCTAGCTGTGTGGCCTTGGGCAAGCCACTTAACCCCATTTGCCTTGCAAAAAAAAAAGAATCTCTACTTTATAGGGTGACTTGATAAAACTAGGTTTATCAAAATACATTTTTTTAAACAAAGGGCAATGGATAGAGTACCAGGGCTGGAGTAAGAAAGACTCATCTTTCTGAGTTAAATTCATCTTTAGGTACTTATTAGCTATGTGATCTGGGTGAGCCACTTAACCTTATTTGCCTCAGTTTATTTATCTGTAAAATGAACTAGAGAAGGAAATGGCAAACTACTCTAGTATCTTTGCCAAGAAAACTCTAAATGGGTTCACAAAGAATTGGACACAACTAAACAATAACAAAAATTTTAGCTCATTTTCTACCATTTGTAGACTTCTTCAATAGAAATGAATGATGGCAAGATATAAGTAATATTTGAATTTGTATACTATCTTATTTAAATACTCAGACTTTGAAGGTTCAATTTTTTTTTTTTAGATTTTTTTGTAAGGCAAATGGGGTTAAGTGGCTTGCCCAAGGCCACACAGCTAGGTAATTATTAAGTATCTGAGACCGGATTTGAGCCCAGGCACTCCTGAGACTCCAGTGCTTTATCCACTACGTCACCTAGCTGCCCCCCACTACGCCACCTAGCTGCCCCATTCAAATTTTCTAAAGAAATCTTTAGTGTAGATTTTCATTGGAGCTAGGATGGCTTAGGCGCTCTCTCTAAAATATTTCAAAAACCTTAAAATTATGACTCTAAATTTTTGAGAGACAGAATCCACAGAAAGATCTAGTGAGGCAATTCTCCAGCCCAAGGTAACCTGGAAAATCATGGGAAGGCTCTGTTCCATGGGCTTGGAGGGGGCACCAGCATGTGGGAGCTAAGGAGCTTCGGCTTTCTGGAAACAGCCTCAGGGCATCTGGGTCTCAGGGAGCCCCGGCTCCTGACATCAGAAGCAGTTTCCTGACCTTCCAACCCCAGAAAGGACCATGCACAACTTGGAAGATCAGCAGGGAGACCTCTGCCAGAGGGAGCACAAAGCCCAGGCCAGCGTGGCCCTCCTCAGCAAGGCCCTCAGTGTAACCCAGATTCCAGGAAATGGAAGCAGGTCTGTGGAGCTTCCCAGCAGGTTTACCGCCCCACAGCAGCTCCCTGAGAGCTCAGCCCATGGAAGATAAGGGAGTGAAGGGAGACTGTTGAGGTCTTTCCCTGTCCCTGGGTCAGGATTCTGGGGCTTTGACCATATTCAGACCCTGGTGGTCTGGGGCCCCAGAGGGGCGAGCTTATGGCCATTAAATAGACCTAGAGAGCAGACAGAGTCTCCCATAATTCCTTAAAGGAACTAAGATCCTTGTGGGGGTGTCCCAATAATACTCAAAATCTCAGGAAGCACTCCAAAACAAGTCACAGACTGGGGAAATGAGTAAATAGGGAAAAAAAAGGAACCTGATCATAGACAATTCCTTTGGTCCCATGGAAGATCAATACATTCATTCTGAAGATGAGAAAGTCCAAGCTTCTGTATCTAAAGACTCCAAGAAATATAGAAGTTAGGCTCAGGCTATTTAAGAGCTCAAAAAAGATTTTGAAAAATCAAGTAAGAGAGGTAGGAGAAAAACTGGGAAGAGAAATGAGAGAGATGCAGAAAAACATGACAATGAAATCAGCAGCTTAGTCAAGGACATCCCAAAAAATGCTGAAGAAAATAATATATTAAAAACTAGTTTAGGTCAAATAGATAAAACAGTTCAAAAAGTTATTGAGGAGAAGAATTGACCAGATGGAAAGGGAGATAAGAAAGCTCTCTAAGGAAAACAAATCCTTCAAATGTAGAATGGAGCTAAAGGAAACTGATGACTTTCCAAGAAATCAAGACACAATAATTCAACACCAAAAGAATGAAAAACTAGAAGAAAATGTGAATTATCTCACTGAAAAAAAACAACAGATCTGGAAGACAGATCCAGAAGAGATAATTTTAAAATTATTGGGCTACCTGAAAGTCATGATCAGGAAAAGAGACTAGACTTCTAGAGAAGGGGGACAGGAGGAGAGGAGGGGGTAGTGTGGGTGATAGAGGAGAGAGTAAATCATGAGAGAGGATAGTCAGATATAACACATTTTCTTTTTTACATTTTGCAAGGTGGTGGGATTGGGTGGCTTGTCTGGGACCATGGAGATGGGTAGTTGCTGGGTCTCTGGGGTGGGATGTAGGCATGGGATCTCTTGGCCCTAGGGCCAGTGCTCTGTCCACTGTGTCACTCGGCTGCCCCACAGCACATTTTTGAAGAGGGATGGAGTGAAAGGAGAGAGAAATTATAATAGATGGTAGTGGGGAGGAATGCTTGAAGGGAATTACAATCAGCAACAGCAACTGTGGAAAAATATGGAAGTAACTTCTATGATGGATTTTTGATAAAGAATGTGATCAACCCAAGACAGAGCTGTTGGTATCAGAACATAGACTGAAATACACTTTTTTTCCTCTTTCTTTCACTTGATTTCCCATGAGGTTTTATATTTTTGTGGGGGAGGGGGTATTATGTTTACTCTTAAACAAGAATATTTTAGTAATGTATAAATAAATTACAACTTATTTTTTTTTTAGGTTCTTGCAAGGCAAATGGGGTTAAGTGGCTTGCCCAAGGCTATATAGCTAGGTAATTATTAAGTGTCTGAGAGCAGATTTGAACCCAGGTACTCCTGACTCCAAGGCCAGTGCTTTATCCACTACACCACCTAGCCACCCTAGGTATAAATAAATTAAAGAAAAATTTAAAAAACTAAATTAAATTTAAAAAAACCCAGCTCTCCCCTTAAAAAAAGTACCCGATATATTTTTTCAGTTGAATCTGTATTCTTAAAATTTTTCCCAAAACTTTCTTGTCTAGACAATAAGTGAAACAATAAATCAAGTACTGATTTGTAACAAAAACAAATAAATAAATAAAAAGAAATTTCTACTTCAAAAGTTTTTTTCATGTGTTTTTGTATGTGTATGCTTAGAATTTTCCAATTTATCTCTAGGAAGCTTTTTTTTTGTTGTTGTTTTGGTCATTTTTTAAACCTATTAGCTAGTTTCAAACAGCTAACATTTTGAACTTTAGTGTTTGAACTTTAGTTTTTAAACACTTTAGTGTTTTAATCTTTTGTTTTTACATCATTCACATTTTCCAATACATACTTCACCCTTCCTTTTCCAAGGGAGAGAAAAGAAAATGTCTTACAGATAAGAATCAAAAAGAAGAAAAAAAGTACTTAAAACTTACTTCCACATTGGAGCAGCTAGGTGTAGGTGGCACATTGGATAGAGCACTGGTCCTGGAGTCAGGAGGACCTGAGTTCAAATGTGACCTGAGATTCTTAATAATAATTACTTAGCTGTGTGATTTTTGGTCAAATCACTTAACCCCATTGCCTTGCAAAAAAAAAAAAACCTTACTGACACATCTGACATATATCATATATGCAGTGTCCTACACAGAACGAAGTTTCTCTTACTTTTCTTTGCAGCAGTTTATATATTTTATTTTATTTTTTTGGCAAGGCAATGGGGTTAAGTGACTTGCCCAAGGTTACACATTGTGTCTGAAATCACACTTGAACTCAGGTCCTCCTGACTCCAGGGCCAATGTTCTATCCCCCGTGCCACCTAGCTGCCCCCAGTTTATATATTTCAGTGTTTCTCTGAATTCATCTTAATCATTATTATACCATTACATTTATTTAGCTATTCCACAAGTAAAAGTAAAAATAAAAAGATAAAAACAAGAGCAGTTAGGTGGCACAGTGGATAGAGCACTGGCCTTGGAATCAGGAGGACCTGAATTCAAATTCGAGCTCAGACACTTAATAATTACCTAGCTGGGTGATCTTGGACAAGTCAGTTAACCCCTCCTCCCCTATTGCCTAATCAAAAAAATATAAATAAATTTAGAAAATAAAAACAAAAGAATTCCCAAACCTAATTTCTGTCCAAATGTTCTTTTCAGTTTTTTTTCTTATTGGGCTTTATAAAATAAGAGTTCTTCTATGATATGCCATAGAGCCAACTTATACTTATTTGGAATTATTAATTGTTAAATTTTCAATGTGGACATTAATCTCCTGGAAATCAGCAAATGTAATAAATCACTGTCTAATTTATTGTTATATCATCTATCAGGTGAGAAGATTGGACTAAATAATTTCTGAGCTCTAAATTAGTGATCCTATGAAACAACAAAAGTGGAACATATTTACATTGTGTTCTAAATCTTTCAAAGTACTTTCCATACATTCTATAACCTGAACCTCCCAGCATCATTATCCCATTTTATAGATGAGAAAACTGAGACTTAGAAAAATCAGATGATTTGTCTGTGGTAACCTACCTATATTATTTCCTAAAATTTGGAAGTAGGAGGCATTATAATTAATCAAATATAAATTCATTTGAAAATGTTATTGAATTAATAATATGGCCTTTTGTCATCATGTTTCTTTTCCTATTTAAATTGCAATCAATTATAGAGGCTTTAGGAATTTTTTGATGTTAAAAAGGGACCCACATACTTGAAAAGTTGGGAACGATTGCACTGTCCCATGCAGCCTCATGCTTTGCTTGCAACAGATGTGTGTCATCTGCATTCAGTTTTTCACAACTGTTATATGTAAAATTATCAAGAAGGTAAAATAAAATGAGTTACAATTGTACTAATTTTTGTTCTATTTTTCAAAAATGGCCTTCAGTGTTCAAACATAGATTGTTATATTTTTCACTTCTGGAGTAGTGGATAGAGAGTTGACCTGGAAATCAAGAACATTAGGGTCCAAGTCCTACTTCTGACCCACAGTAGCTGTGTGACCATGGGCAAATCATTTAATCTCTCCAAAAGTGGCTCTAGAGAACTAGTTATCAAATTTTCAATGTGGGCATTTATTCTTCAGAAATCAGTAAGCACTATACATTAGGGCTTGACTTACTGTTTTGTCGATTGTCTAGCCTTAAGAAAGTGATGGAGAAAATGTTAATAATACAAATTAAATTTAAAAATGTGTCTTGTATTATGTACTTTTTCTTGGACACCCATTTGCTAAACATTTACCAGCACTCTACTGGTTAAGTTTGTAAATTGAAGAGGTGTCAATCTGTACTGATAGCAGGTATTTCTTCATGTAAGAGTTCCCTTTCCCATTGTGTTCATAGGTCCCCACCCTACATTTTAAAAAATTACAAATTCTGTAGGATTAAAATATTATCTTTGATAAGTACTCCTCAGCCTTAAGAATATTTAGATATGTTATAGCAACCAGAAGAAAAGGATGCCAAGTATTTATTTTAAGCTATTCCTTTTGTCCCAAACACCAAATGGTTCAGCTCTTTCAACCAGCCAATTAATAAAGCCATCATCCAAAAATGCAAGGCTAAACAAAGTTTAGTTTAACTATACCTGAATATCAAGTGTATAGAATATAATTTATTTTTAACCAAAACACTTCAATGACAGAAGAGGTGTCGGGAAATAGGGACATTCTGGCTTAAGAAGAATCCAGAACTGTCTCTATCATTGGTAGTGTTGACATCTATCTAGTTTTCCAACCAAGACCTTGTATGAAATATATCTCCTGTAAGACCTGAATGCCTGTAGCCTCTGGAGATCCATTAAACATTAATGGTGGCTGATAATTCTCTCAGTGCTTCTTTAGTTTCATAGATATTGGATACACCACTTTACTTGTGAAGGGCAGACAGATTCATTTCTTTCTGTGAATGAATGAAGATTACTTTTTTGCCTCTAGTGATTTCAATTTTGTCTTTTCTCTATTTTCCTTCTTCCCCTCCATGACCAGAAATATGCTTCAGGTCATAGAATCATAGACTATTTAGAGTTGAACAGGAACTTAGTGATGTGTACTGATAATTGTTTAATAACTGCCAATCTCGAAAAAATGACTTAACATACTTTTAAGTTTAATCTGTATTATTATTTTTTGGACAGTCAACAAAACAGTAAATCAAACTTTAATCTGTAGCATTTGATGATTTCCAAGATAGAAATGATTTTAAGGAAAATTTAGCAATCAGATCTCATGAACTGTGTATTAGCTAGCTCCATCTCACCTCTTGGATCAGAGAGGTTAAATGATTTATCCAAGGTCATACTACTAGAACTTAATTTATGGGGCTCAGGTATTAATTCAACAGAGAAACATTTAAGGGTCCACAAATGTAGAATGTAAATTTCTTTTATCTGTATATCCTCAGCATATAATGCAATGGAGGCAATTGATATGTGTTTTTGAATTAAAGTGTAAAAGCAATTCATTTTATTGGCAGTGGGAGAGGAAAAGAGGAAGCTAGTTTTCTTTTCATTATAACAAACTACCAATCTCCCTGACAATTCTTCAATGCAACCCATTTCAGCAGAGACTAAAAATCTACTTCTCTTCCCCCATCCTTTTTATGGGCTCCAACATTCCCATTCTATGTTCTCTGGAGAATTATCAGAACAACATTCTACTTCTTTCACCATCATTCAAATATTCTCTTCCAGGTAAACATGATCCAAAACCTTTTGCTATTTCTGTTAGATCCTGTCATCTTTATATATGGGGTCATTTGATGAGTTAGCCAGGTTCCTAAATCTTGACTTTTCCCCAAGATACACATTTTATAAGTAGTTTTTGAATATTAAAAAGAAAACTTTTAGTGAAATAATTTTCCAGAATTAAAGCTGCTTGCAAAAATAATTATACAATTAGATCACTAAATGATATGATTGTGGTACAAATATGGATATTGAAAGTGACTGAAGGTCCTGCATTTTTAGCAGCCCACATCTTGGATCTTGTTGCAAGCAAGACTGTTCCTTTAATATTTTCAGCAAGAGAGAGCATTTTGGAACTTTGTCCACTAGGTGGCTTGTTATTCCAGTCCCTAGTTTAGTGGTTCCATCAAGTTTTCTTTGACACATTTGCAAAGGGCTGAGTAAGAGACGAACCCTTGGTGATCAAGAGCTGAATTTATGCCAGGAAGTTGTTTAAAAAGAAAAAAATAAAAAGGATGCTTTAGGATATTAGAAAATGGAAATATCTGCTGTGCATCAGACAAGGGCCTCATAGGATTCAATGTTACCACCTGCTTCCCTCAATGAACTTCTCTTTCCAACTTCTAGTAACTGCTTGAATCCATTCCTCAATGGTTAGCATATTTCAATCCCATCATACTTTCCCCATCTAATGCTCATAAACCTAAGCTGTCATGGTAACTTTGTTCCCCATTCCTCACTACTCACTTCCTTATTCCATTATGTTCAACTCTATCCCACAAATAGCCCACTCCAGACCTGTTCACTGTGCTCTCTGGAATCCCTCCTCCATCCAAACATTTCCTTTTTCACTTTTTCCATCTTATGGAACCTCCTCCTTCTGGCACAGAATCTTTGTAGAGTCTTTCCTGTAATGATCACATTTTCACATAGATCACCATCTCTTCCCTGATTCAAATGTTGCAGGGGAGTCAAAATATTCTTTGCTCCCTATTCTTTGCTCCCACTTTCAGATGCTTCATTTACAACCATCAATCAGTACCTTTCCTCCTTTGAGGTTCACTCAATTCATATTTATCACCAAATCTAGATTTTGGTAGCTATTATCTTTTGATCTCCAAGACATCTTCCTCAATGAGTTCAGTGCCCAGTCTCACATTGTTTCTCTCCAACTCAATTTCTGCTATCATACTAGGAGACTTAAACACACACACACACACACACACAGACATATGTATATATATATATATATATATATATATATAGATAGATAGATAGATAGATAGATAGATATAGATACTGATATTGATATTGATATTCACTCAAATGTCCTACCTTCCAGGTTCTCAATCTACTTATTTCCCATGACTTCCTCCTCCAGTGAATCTTGGCTACTTGTAGAGTTGATTATACAATAAAGCTTAGTATTACCTATTGTTCCACTTCTATGTTCATGAACTCTGAACCTGCTTAATCTGGTTATAATTATTATTATTCTATTTTCCCTCTGTATTATGATCCCTTATTCTGTTCTTTGTCTTCATCATAAAGTTACTTTCACCTGTCAGGTTATTTCCCAGATTATCATATACTCCCCTTCCTTCCCCATTTTGACCCATTGGTGAACCAGTTCAACTACACTATTCTCTGCAATGAAATCCCTTGACTTGCCAAACCCCAACCTTGGATTCCTTCCATCAGTTGATATGTTCATTCGCATTCACATACCAATGAATGAATCTGAAGGAATTGTTTAGATCATGCTAAGTACATGACAAATTTTATAACCTTACCTGGTCCTCCCTTGAACTTAAGCAGCATAGGAGATAGAATATCAAGCCTGAGTCAAGAAAACCTGAGTTCAAAAGTGGCCTTAGACATTTATTAGCTGTGTGAATCTGGGCAAATCATTTAAACATGTTCACCTCAGTTTTCTCATTGGTAAAATGAGCTGGACAAAGAAAGGCAAACCACTCCAATAATGGTATTATGGAGTCGGACAGGATTGAGACAACTGCAGCCATCACCACCACAATATACCAAGACAATCCTTTTATGTTGGGTCTCTTTACTGGACATCATGTTGAGTCCCTTTCTAGACTGCCTCAATCTTCTCTGGTGGACATTGGAGGGGCAGGAGACAAGGATAACAAGGGAGACAAGTACTCCATCAAGCAGGTCTGCTAGGTGGCGCAGTGGATAGAGCACTGGTCCTGGAATCAGGAGTACCTGAGTTCAAAACTGGCCTCAGATACTTAATAATTACCTAGCTGTGTGACCTTGGGCAAGCCACTTAACCCCACTGCCTTGCAAAAACTGTATTAAAAAAAAAAGATCGACAAGTGCTCCCTTTATTTACCAAAACTCCAGTACTTAAATACCTTTCCAGACTTTAATCCACTCCCACTCCTGTGGCACTTAGTAAGATAAGACTCTGGTGCTCAAGGGTACCAGGTGATGATAGTTTACAATGCTCCCATATGCAACAGTCCCTAACATATCCCCCTTCTTGTTTTTTGAAACAAAATTATTACATAATGAATACCACATAAATTGTAAACAAAAGTTTAAAAATAAACAAATGTTAATGGTAAAAACCAATATTCCTAAATTCCTTGAAATACATTTTATCCCCAATTTACAAAGATTACAAAGTTTTTTCTTTTGTCAACAAAAAGCCTTTCAAGGCAATCAAATTCAAAATCCAAACTAAAAGGAGTAACTTTTAACTTGACCTATTTCAGAGTTCAGACACTAATACTTTTACACCTCTGGAACTGGCTCACTATTCCACTCACCTCAGCATTCTCAAACCTTTTCATCCTTGCTCATGCCTTCTGTGATACCCCCCTCAGTGTACCCATTGCTGTCAATGATTTCATATTGCAGGGCATGTACATAGTCTTGGAAACAAAATTCATCAGTAACTACAGTCTATTTCTTTTTTGTCTTCCCAAACCTTCATTACCCTATATTCTGAGGAGAGAAGATAAGTGAAATTGGGAGAGAGGATAAGTGAAACTGGTATAGCATGAGTAAGGGTAGCAGCAGAATGATGATGATGATGATGATGATGAGGAGGAGGAGGAGGAGGAGGAGGAGGAGGAGAAGGAAGAAAATGTAGTTTTCCTCTATGCTAGGAAGGTTTACAGAAAACTGAATTTTATATTAGAAATCCTTCCAATATCAGGGGCAAAGATAAAAGTGGATTCCAAATCAGTAAGCTCTGCTGCCTCTAAATTCCTCACTCCTCATCTACATACACTGATATTTGACTCTATTGCTTTTCTATATTTAATTTAAGAAAATTATAGCAAGTTATCTTTCTTGTCAGAATCTGAAAAGGTTTCTTAAAAAACTAAAAGAAACTCTTCCTTCTTCCCCAATGCTCCCTATTTTACTATTAGCAACCACAGAGAAGTCAAGATTAGTAAATGCCAAATTTTCCTTTTTTTATATGAAAAGATAATTTTTAAAAAGCATTATCCTGTTAGGCAATCAATTTCAAAAATTCAGAAACAAGGTGTGCATATAATATGGGCACACCCAGAAGCAAACATTTTCATTGCTCTTTCTCCAGAAGGGTAATGCTCACTCAGTGGTAATATTCACCTCAGATGACCCTGCTGCCCTTCCTCTTACACAGGTTGTTTGGATGGATACTCTTTCTCCTTTCTGTCTCCATAAATTTTTATGCCAAGTTCAAGACAAGTTCCTGTGACTTCTGGAGAATAGGTACTTTTGGTGTTCTGGTGATGCTTAGGTCCAAGAGATGAAAAGTCATACTGGAACCCTGATGTGGAAACTGATTATATGATCATGGAATCTTTGCCTCTAGCTCTCTGTCTGTCTCTCTGATTCTGTCAGTCTCTGTGTTTATGGCTCTCTTGATCCTCTAGTCTAAGTCTATCATTTTGTAGAATGGAAATATGAGGGTCAGAAAAATGTCACAAAACGAGTTAATAAGAGAACTGGAACTAGGTACTTCATAACTACTTGTTCTTTTCCTCTTCCTCATTAGTAGGGAGAAGAGGCAAAAAGCAGATGTATTGGTTCTTTTTTTTTGTTTGGGTTCTTTTAGGTTTTTGCAAGGCAAATGGGGTTAAGTGGCTTGCCCAAGGCCACACAGCTAGGTAATTATTAAGTGTCTGAGATCAGATTTGAACCCAGGTACTCCTGACTCCAAGGCCGGTGCTTTATCCACTACGCCACCTAGCTGCCCCAGTATTGGTTCTTCATAAAGGAACTGCTGCTCTTTCATTCAGAATAGAGATGGGGAGGGTTTTGGTGTCGATCAGCCAGGATCTTCCTATTATATTAGTTTACCTCTTACATATTTATTCAGTCTGAACTATAGTGGAAAGAACACTGTGTTTAGAGTCAGAGGAACTGGTTTTGAATTGACTACTTACCATCTAAATAACCTTGACCAAGATATCTAATTTCTCTCAGCCTCAGTTTTCATATCTGTAAAATGAGATAGATGGATTAGATGCTCTCTAAGGTCTCTTTTAACTTCAAATCCAATGATCAATTGATTAATTTATTATCAAATTATCAAATTTACACATTTTATAAAGAGCAGGGCACTCACAGACAAAGTAGGGGAGATAAGACAGATAACAAATGACTATCATGAAAAGTATAGCAGAAAGAAAGAAAGTGAGGTACAAATCAGAATGTTAATTCAGGACTGAGGGAAAGCTTAGTGTTTCCCAATGGTAGCTTGTTATCACAGTTGTACATAATATAATGCTACATAGATACAGATGACATTTAATAAATGCTTTCAGATTGGATTAAAGAACTAGCCATTTGACATTCACCCACCACACTACAGCCCACCAAAATGAAAACATAGCAAGATGAGTTTTGGTCTTGGTAGCCTGGCTGTGCCTGGTAATCTGACACTATTTCAGTGCAAGTTCAACCAACCAAGTCTTTGC
The DNA here is from genome assembly GCF_037893015.1 of Macrotis lagotis. Lineage (NCBI taxonomy): Eukaryota > Metazoa > Chordata > Mammalia > Peramelemorphia > Peramelidae > Macrotis > Macrotis lagotis. Next base: position 174,499,270 of record NC_133666.1, read on the forward strand.
AAGGATAGATGAGTATTATAGGTGACATTGATGAAACCACATAAGACCTCAGGGTTTTGGGATATGTTTTTTTTTTAAAACCATAGGAATGAGCCCTGGAATTGAAATCAAAGGACTTTAGTCAGAATTCCAGATTCACTGTTTAGTAGTTGTAGTATCCTTTCGATAAATCATTTTATTTCTCTGGGTCTGAGTTACCTCATTCATAATTAATCAATCAACAAGCACTTATAAAACACCTACTGGATACCAGACATTGTGTCTCTGTTAGCTTTTAATCTTGGGATCTCTTTAATACTTGTTAAATAGTCTTAATAATAATAATAGACTTAATATACAATGCAGTAGAAGACCATACTTAAAATCATTGTGGGGAAGTGAAAATGGCTTTATCTTCATCTAGCGAGGTGGGAAGTTTTGACAAAATCACAATGAGATATTCATGACCTTCCAACAACAATTCAGATCAATACATATTTGTTTTGTTTTACTTTATCCAACACTTTGTCTAATTGAACATCACAAGTAAAGAGAAAATGAAAAATACCACAAAGTGGACTTGATCCTACCTTCTGAAAAATAATACTAGCCATTGTTAGTCTAAACAGTGAAAAATAATTTTAAAAAACTATGAATTATACAGCTGCAAAAATTACTAAAAAGAGAGTACAGAGTAGCAGAGTTCCAAGACCTCTAATTCAACGGCTGTCCTGGAGAAGAATCTGTTCCAAAAATCATGTGCTTCATTCTCTTATCTAAAGGTCAGGTTCATGCAATAGATCCAGGCCAACTTGTTGTGTATTTATAATAGGCAAAGGTTGAAAGTTGCATTCTGTTGGATATGAAAATATGTGCTACCATCTCTAAGAGGTTTAGAGATTTTACTGTAACACATTTGACATGACATCACAGGATAAATACCTAAGGGAAATACAATTTTCTTTCATTAAATAAATAACATTTAATAATATCTGAGCATTGTGCTGTAGTCTACCTACCTTGCCAATTTCTAGTCCCTACTCTGCCAATAAACAAAGATTTACTCAATTAAAAACAGTGGAAATCACTTAGAAAACAGATTTTGCTGGTAGACACGTAGACTCCAGTAAATGATTCTTAAATCAGTTAAGCATAAACCTCAAAATACAATCAGAGGATTGCTAGAATTTTAAGCTCATTTGTGTCTTGTATAAAGTAGGTACTTAATAAGCATTGGTTAAATCTAAATTTGAGTCCCTTGACCTAGAATAAATAATTTATATTAGACAATGCTGATTTAATTTATTTTATTATCTTTATCCCTTCCATGGGAAGAGTAGTAAACTCATAACCATTTTGTGGACTAATGGTTTTTCTGTGCTTACAATATTTTAGAAGCTCACATAACAGATTTTTTTAAATGGACCATAAAACTGTCTCAATTAGATATGAACCAATTAGAGCTAGGTAATATGAAGCTTAGAGGGTCAACAGGGGAGTCTAGTCAAAAGAGCACTAGACTTAGAATGAGAAAACTCTAGGTTTTTGTTGCAGCTCTGGCATGTTAAGTATGGAGAAGTCCCTCAACCTCTCTGTACCCTAGATTCTAATCCAGTTCAATAAAATTTAATACTTATTAATATTAAACACAACAATCCTATAAGGATTGCAATTTCACAGTACTGAATCAAATAAGATAGTACTTTGTAACTCCCTAAATAGACATATAATTGCTGAGTTATTGTAACTCAAGGAACAAAATGGGTACACATATTTCACAATAAGACTAGTAAGTTAAATAGGCCCACTCTTCATCTTTTCTCCACCTCTGCCTCCTCCTCCTCACCAATAAATGGATCTGAGAATTTTCTGCCTCGAGATGATAATTGAAATCATGGGAGTTGATGAGATCACCAGAACAAAGCTTTTTGGGGACACCCACAATTAGCAGTTGTGCTATGGATAAAGATCTAGCCAATGAGAAAAAAAAAAGAGCAGACAGACAAATCAGAGAAGTTGGGAAGAACAGTATTAATTGTTGACAGCACCCTACTCTTATATTTTTTTTCTTTTTCAACTTTCCTGGCAAAGGTCAGGGGACTCTGCTGATGGGATTCACCATACATTCATGTTATAAAATATTAACTAAACCTTCACTAATGCACAGCAATCTTTTTATTCATCTCTGATTGACTATCATAATCCTTTAGTAACTGTTGTGAACCTTTCCCTCTCTCCTCAAGGCCCTGATGCTTATTGTCTCTGTTCTCATGGCAGGCAATATTGCCTCTTTTTTTTTTTTTTGAGAAAATTCAGTTCATCTATCATAGATTCCTTTATTCTCTACTGCACACCAGAAAGTCCCTCTAAATTAGTTTTTTTTTGTTTTGTTGCAAGGCAATGGTGTTAATTGACTTGTCCAAGGCAATTGTTATTAAGTGTCTGAGGCTGAATTTGAACTCAGGTCCTCCTAACTCCAGGGATGGTGCTTGATCCACTACACTAACTGGCTGCCCCTCAATTTTGCCCTCTTAGAGTATTTGTTGTCTATAATTCAAATTTAAGGAAATTATAAACTTTAATTAGAGATTAGTTAAAAATATGGATGTCCTTAGATCACCTTGATGGTATCACAGATTAAGACTTTGCTCTATATCTTGACTCAACCTACCCTCCTTTGTTCTATTCTTGGATGAACTTGTCCTTCCCCTATTCAAGATTAACTTTTGGACTTGATCCTTTCTCTTTCTACCAACTCTGTCTCATAGCTAGTTATGTATATACAATGCTAGACCTGAAGTTAGAAAGACTTTCAAAACTGGTCTCCTATGCCTACTCACTATGTGATCTGAACAAGTCATTTAATTTCTTCTTGCCTCAGTGTCCTCATTTGTACAATGGGAATAATAATAGATATTAATAATAGTATTATATAGTGCTGAGTGCTGATGATACAGAGGCAAAAAAATACACAAAAAAGCAAATAGTCTCTACTCCTAAGTACCACACAGTCTGGTTGAGGAGTCAAAAATGTAAACAACTATGTACAAACAAGAAATAGGATAAATTGGGAGTAGTCTCAGAGGGAAAGGAGAGAACCAAATTGTGAAGATCAAATGAGATAATAATTGTAAAATACTGAGCATAGTGACTGGTAAATAGTAAATGTTATATAAATGTTAGCCATTATTACTGTTATCCTCTCTTCTAATTTTCTTCTTCTTTACTGGTTCCTTTCTTGCTGCTAAACAAACAAACAAAGCAACAAAAAAATGCTCATGCATTCCATATTCTTTTTTAAATGTTATTTTATTTTATTTTTTTCAATTGCATGCAAAAATAGCTTTCAACATTCATCTTTTTGTAAGATTTTGAATTCCATATTTTTCTATCTCCCTCTCTTCTTTCCCCACTGCCCATGACAGCAAGTAATCTAATATAGGTTTAGATGTACAGTTATGTTTAACATATTTCCATATTAGTCATATTGTGAAAGAACTAAAAAGAAAAAAACCATGAGAAAAAGAAAAAACAAAACAAGTTTAAAATGGGAAAATAGTAATGCATTCCTTATTCTTAAAAGATTTTTCACTGTGTGCTGACATTCCCTCAAGCTATCATCCTATATTTCCTCCTCTCCACTATTAAGTTCCTAGAAAGAGTACTAGTCACTATTTCTTTTTTTTTTTTAAGTTTTTTTTTGCAAGGCAAACGGGGTTAAGTGGCTTGCCCAAGGCCACACAGCTAGGTAATTATTAAGTGTCTGAGATCAGATTTGAACCCAGGTACTCCTGACTCCAAGGCCGGTGCTTTATCCACTACGCCACCTAGCTGCCCCATATCCACTACACCACCTAGCTGCCCCGATAGTCACTATTTCTATACCACCTACTCATTCCTCAAAATCTAGCATCTAATTTCATCATTGTCCTGAAATTTCTCTCATAAAAGTGATCAATGATCTCCTAATTTCTAAATCTGATAGTCCTTTCCACAAGTTCTCTTTCTAATTGGGACTTTTTAATAGCTTGTCACATTGTCAATAAGTCAAATATATATTAAACCCTAATGTCAGACATAGAGCTAAGTGCTGAGGATACAGAGGCAATCCAATTCAATCACCCCCACCCCCAAAAAGCAAATATTCCCTACTCTCAAGGAACACATTGTCTAATAAAGGAGAAAAAAAATATAAACAACTATGTACAAAGATGAATTAGATTAGATTGGGGGTGTAATCTCAGAGGAAAGCTAGAGACTTGAGAAAGACTTCTTATAGAAGGTAGAATTTTATCTGAGAACTTAAGGAAGCTATGGTAGCATGGAGGCAGTTGAGAAGACAGAACATTCCAGGAATGGGGGGATGGCCAGGGAAAATGTTCAGATATGTGAATGTGTGATATGATGTATCATGTTTGAAGAATTCTCTGTCACTAAATCACCAAGTATGTGGAGAAGAGTAAGGGGTAAGAAAACTAGGAAAGTAAAAAAAGAAGTTAGATTATGAAGGGCTTTGAAAGTCAAAAAAGGTTTTGCCTTTGGTTCCTTGGGCAATAGGAAGTAGCTAGAGTTTATTGAATAAGAGTGATAACATGATCAAATCTATGTCCTAGGAAGATCACTTTGACAGCTGAATGGGTATGGGAACTGGAGTGGGAAGAGTCTTGAAGCAAGAAGAGAAACCAGAAGGTTATTATGATAGTCCAGGTATGAGGTGATGAAGACCTGCAACAATGCAGTAGTAGTGTTAGAATAGAGAAGGGGACATGATATATAGGAGGGGGTTTTACAAAGACAAAATTTGTAGTTTGGTAACTTACTATATATATGGAGGTGGTAAGGGAGATGAGGAATCAAGGACAACAGCTAGCTTTAGAGTCCAGATGACTAAGAGCATGTTGATAACTATCCAGAGTAATAGAAAAGTTGTTTTTGTTTTTGTGGTTTTTTTTTTTTTTTGGAGGGGGGGAAGATGTTGAGTTAAATTTTGGATGAGTTGAATTTTAGAATTTGAAACATCCTATGGTATATACAGTTTTCAATATTTATTAGACTGAAGGCCAGTAAATAGGTTAGGAATGGACAAATGGATCTGAGAATCTTCTGCATAGAGATGATAATTGTTGAGATTACCAGCTGAAAAGTATAGATGAGCTCAGGACAAAGCTTTGGGGACACCCACAATTAGTAGGTGTGATAAAAATGAAGAATTAGCCAAAAACAAAGAAAAAGAAGTAAAACAGATCAGAGAAGTTGTGAAGAATGGTATTAATTGTTGACAGTACCCTCCTCTTATATTTCTTTTTCTTTTTTAATTTTCCTTTCTTAGTTCTCTACCTGCCTGAATTCTGTTTCTCAATCATCTTTCCTAAATTTATCCTTAATTTCCTTTCACTCAACTACTGATGTCCCCTCAAGTTCTTTTCTGAATCATTTTCTTTTATTTTTATTTTCTTTCTTTTACTGACTTCATATATTTTTAAGGTCTCAATTATTTCATTAAAGCAGGCAGCTCTCAAAACAATATGCTCAGCACTAATCTTCTGAATATTAGACTCACATTTCCATCTACATTCTGACCTGGAGGATGTTCTCTCCAGTATTTCAAACTTAGCAGTTTAAAGTAGAACACATCTTTCCAAATTTCCCAAATTCATCTCCATTATTATTTTTTTTATTGTTGGTTAACATTACCACTAGACTCCTACTTATCCAGTTTCATAATTTCAGAATCATAAGTGTTCAGAGAGTAGATAAAGTATGGCTACATTCTGGTATGAACATTATTATGATTAGGGTTTACCCTGAAGGTTAAAGCTCACTCATTGGTATTTTTTTAAAAAAATTATAATTATAATTACTATTATTAACCACTGCCACAATCTTAGTTCAGATCCTCAATACCACCTCATCTGGACTATCATGAAAGTATCCTAATTGGCTCTCTTGCTTTCTCCATTCTCAGATCTATCTTTTACACAAGTGGCAACATAATCTTTCTTAGGCATAAGGGACGGGGAAGGGAAAGGAAATAAGAATTTACAAATAGATGTTTGACACTGTTAAGCACTGTACAACTATTATCTCATTTGATCCTCATAACAACCTATAGGTATAACAGTGTTATTCTCCTACTCAAAAATCCTTATAGGTTCCTTTTTATCTCAAGAATATTATACAAACTCTTTAAACATAACCCTCTCACATCTGATTCCATATCACCTCTTCAACCTTATTTTACCAATACTATTCATGCACTCTATATTCCAGTCAAAATGTCCCCTAATTCAACATGTGTTCTACACAAACTATCTCTTATTCCTGAAATATGCTCCCTCTCTATTTCTGCAGTTAACCTTTTTATGCAAAATTGGGGTGTCCAATAACACCATACTTTTAAAAAAATAAATGGTGAACATCAACAAAAAAATAATACAGCCACTTGAGTACTATGGTTTCAATTTACAAGCTAACTTTCCCTTAGGAATTTATATAGGGATTGTTCTCTCAGTAAATCTAATGTCAGCAGAACAATATATAGTCCCTTTCATTTCAATAGATTTGGTGTTATTAAAGTCTTCTGAATTTTCCTCATGATAATTCATTAGGGCTGTTAAGTTGCATCAATTCTCTTTCCTTGTAAAAATAGCTCTGCCATAAACAGAGCAAAATAAAAGATGAGGAATGGAAATTCAGTAGCTTTTCAAAAATGACTATCTGTTAAGGATATTATTAGCTTCATGGGAATTAGGATGTTTTTTAAAAGTATAATTTTACTATTAGCAAGAGAGCTCATGGACAATCTAAATGAATCCCAAAAGATACTGCAGGGCCTCCTGTGACCAATCTGAAACAGAAGATTCTTACTCATTAGATGTTTTAACCACCCAGGGATCTAGATTCTTTTGCATCTGCTCTATGATCACAAGGCTGTTAGGTCTCAGCTTTTTGTTATACTTATGAGCTGATTTTTAAAATATAAGCAAGGACCATAAATAATTTGGTTTTTTGCAACCTTCCCATTAATGGTAGAAAAAGTAATATCTGTCATCAAAAATGAGGTTAAGAAAGATCTTAATCACTCTAGATAGTTCCAAATCACCAATGTGATTACTTTCAGTCTCCTGCTGTATACATAGCCAATGATATTTGACCAAAGGACACAAGAGACAAATGCATAGAGAGGAATGAGAATTTTGTTTTACTTTTCTGGCTATGATTATGCAGCTCCCAGGGGAGCCACAGTTCACAAGCCCCTACTTATGGATTTACCTTTAACAATCTAGAGGAAAACAAATGTTCAAAGTAAAAGCATTTAATGAAATGCCCAGTGAGAAAACTAGCAACAAAAGACTTCCCTCATAAAAATAATGCACAAGAATTGCAAAAATGCCCACATTACTGGGATGAATTGACACATAGGGAACATGTATAGAGGGCCATACACATGGGAACATATATAGCCAGGGTATTTGTTTGGAAGAACTCACACATAGGAAGCATGTGTGGTCAAGGCATATGTAAGAAGGGGGCAATTCCTACCTCTAACATCTAATGATGTCATAGTATTATTGGAGTGGTGCCATAATCTCCACTGTCAGTAAATCAATCATTATCCTCTGCCCCACAGGTTAAGTTGGGTAGTCTTCTTTAATTATTGCTGTGCTAGACATTTGTCTCTACTGGATGTTACTTGGTTGTAATCTCTACTGTCTCTAGCTTCTGATTCAACTGAAAGTCTTGGCTATTTTTCCCTCAAGGACAAAGTATGTTCTCCTGTTCCAGCTCTTTTAGAAAAGTCAGAAATTCCTATGTAAGTAGACAAATTCATTAACTTGAGCCTCAGTTTCCTTATATATAAAAATAAGGATGATAATACTTGCCATATCTTCCTTACATGGAGAAGATTACATACCAAAAAAACCCTCTTTGTAAACATTAAAGCTTTTCACAAATGTAATTTATCTTTATTGTCATTGTTATTATAATTATTAACTTTAGGGTTTGGTTCTAGCTCTCATCTGTCTGTTTTTGCTTCTTAGTACTTCTTTTCCTTAATTTTGATATAGATAATTTTGATCAAGAAAAACTATTAAGCACTTATGTGACCCTGAAGATACAAAGACAGAAATAAAGTCATCCTTGGCCTCAGAGAATTTATATTCTATTGGGGTTAAACATACATATAAGTAATTTTGGTGAGCTTAGGAAAGCTAGAGAGACTTCATTCATATATGAAATAGGGTTCTAAGATGTGAATATATTTCAGGTATGGAGAATAGTCAGCCAAAGATAAAGAGAAGAAATGGAATGTTATTGAGAAACACAAAAAAGGCTTCTTTTACTAGACTATAGAATATGGAAAATAGAATGGTAATGAACTGATGCAAAGTGAAGTGAGCAGAACCACAAGAAAGTGTACATAGTGACAGCAATATTGTATAACAATCAACTGTGAATAACAACTATTTTCAGCAATACAACAATTCAAGACAATTCTGAAAGATTTATGATGAAAAACGTTATCTATCTCCAGAGAAAGAACTGGTAGAGTATGAATATGAATTGAAGCATTCTTTCTACACTTTGTTTTTTCCTGACTTTGTTTATTTTTTTTCCTACATGGCTAATAGGAAAATATATTTTACAAAACTGCACATATATAATCCATATCAAATTGCTTGAATTTTCAACTGTGGGGGCATAGGGAGAGGGAGAGAATTTGTAACTCAGAGTTAATAAATCTGATGTTAAAAATTGTTTTTGAATGTAATTGAGAAAAAATAAAATTATAAAGATAAATGTTTATTTATCTTTATAATTAATTTATAAATATATTAATATATAAATAAATTATAAAGATAATGAAAAAAGAATAGTATATATATAAAAAGGTTGGCAAGGTAATCTAGAAAGGTAAGGGCTGGCCTTAAAAGCAAAATAGAGGGAGTTTATATGTTATCTTAGAGACAATTGAGTTATTAGAGTTTATTGTGTGGGAGATAGATATGGGTAAACCTGCATTTTATGAAAATCCTTTTGAGAGATGGAGAATGTGTGGAGGATGGTCAAGAGAAGGACTACCTCTTTATCAGAGACTGGTATAAAGGAGAAGAAAAGGAAGGATGGTGCCAAAAAAATTTTAAGATGTAGAGAAGAGGAGGGAACTTATGGTGAAGGGTCTATTTTCTCAGTAAAGAGTGAGGTGAGGTTGTCATCTGAAAAAGTAGGGAGGAAATGATACAGGGGATAGTTTGCAACTGTCTCTGTGATGATAGGATAGAGAATCAAGTAAGGAGGAATAAAAGGAATAGCCATGATATTCATTTGTGCAGAGGCTAGTGTTATGTGTCCTAATTTTCATAACTTTTTTTCCTTTTGACTCATAAAAAACTGAAGGGTTTTCTGGATTTGCGTGAAGCATAGAGTGCCCAAGTCTGGAATCAGAAAGACCTAAGTTCAAGGCTGTCTGGCTAGACATTTCCTAGTTGTGTAACCCTGGGTAAATCACTTAACCCTGTTTGCCTCATTTTCCTCATCTGTAAACTGAGCAGGAAAAGGAAATAGAAAACCATTTCAGTGTCTTTACCAGGAAAAACCCATATGAGGTTAATAACCTAACTTTTTAATAAAAAGTTGGGTAGGACTGAAATGATGGAACAACATTGCCTGCTGAACATGAGGGAAAATTTTTCTTTAAAATTGAAGCTATTATTTGGGGATACTCTCAAAGTTTCATTTTCTACTCTTGCTCAAGATTTCTTCTTAAATTTTATCATTCTCAATAAGCTATTTACTTATTCAGGAAGGAGAAAGACCAGCAATTGTTTTTGTCAAAAGATAAATCTGTTCTTGGTGTCATCAAGATGAGTACCAAATTCATAAGCAGCTGGATTTAGTATTTATAAGAACAAGTTCTGAAATTCTTTTAGTAATCCTAGAAAATGGACCCATTCACGTATCTTAGGATTCAGAATAGCTACCATTGGTAGCCACTACTTATTGTAGAATACTTAAGGAAATGTGACACTTTTGTTATTAGGTTTTAATATGTTTCCAGCAATTATTAGGGGACTAATGGTTTGGGGAATCTGCTTTGGGATAGAGTTCAGGAGCAGTGTTGGTTTTAGACCTACTGTTACATACTCATATCTAGTAACTCTAAGGATGACATGTTGGTTCTAAAGGCAGCTTGGAAATTTTGATTGATTTAAAGGATTATGAGCCTCTGAGGGGGCAGTGGGAATGATTTATTATTTATTAACATGCAATTCTACATTCTTAGCAATAATACTTTTTCATCAAGATTCAGGACTTTGATAAACTGTCACTCCACCTGCTTAAAGATACAGGCAAACTTCTGCACTTTTGTTTTCAGGAAACTCATAGCTTCTCTTCATCTCTTGCTACTTGGTGAGGTAATCATTCAACTCTGCCTGGGTATCTTTTTTTCAAACTTCTAGTGTTGCTTCTGCTGACATGTAGGTGCCTGGAAACACATTTACGACAGAATTTCTTGTCTGAAGAAAAATTGCAACTGTGGAACTCTTAAATTTGTTTTCCTAACACTAAATTTAGGCTAAATCTCAGTGAGGGTACAGATTTCTGGTTGTTGGGAAGGACAGTGACTAAGTCATATAGGACTCGAGAGTCAGCAGAGAATCCTGTGGGATGCTTAGAAAGTACAAAATTGCAATTCAAAGCACTAATTCTAGGTGATATCTTGGTCTGCCTTTTGAACTGTCTATTAATAGTTTATAGCCTGGGGCCCCTAGGTGACAGGGCCCCTGGGGTTCCAGGAGTCAGAAGGACCTGAGTTCAAATCCAACCCCAGACACTTAATGATTACTTAGCTGTGTAACCTTGGGGAAGTCAGTTAACCCCGTTGCCTAACAAAAAACAAAAAAAAAAGTTTAAAGGCTCTGTAGGGTAGAACACTGACACTTAGGATACAAGGACACTGATACTTGAGTTAAAGTACAGAATACTCAGCAGCCTATTAAAACTAGCCTGCATCAACCTGAGTAAGATGCAGGAGCAAAGAGGGAAGGTTTGGGGTTTAGAGTTTAGGCCAGGAAATCTAAACAGCAAGCAGGTGGTTGGCATCAGCAGAGTCATAGTAGGTAATAAGAACATGATACCAGTAGCATTTTGGCTTGCAGATAGTATCTGGAGGATCAAAAAGGTGAGCAGTGAGCATAGGATTATGTGGCATCAGATAATAGGGGTCAGGGTTTAGGGAAAAGAAAACTAAGATAGGACCTTAATATTGGTAGATCATAGAACTGAAAAGAAACTAGTCCATCTAATCCAATCTCTTCATTTTACATAAGGGGGAACAGCTAGGTGGCACAGTGGATAGAGCACTGGCTCTGGAGTCAGGAGGACCTGAATTCAAACCCAGCCTCAGTTACTTAATGTCTTAGCTGTGTGACCTTGGGCAAGTCACTTAACCTTATTGCCTTGCAAAAAAACCAAAAAACCAACAAAAACCAACAAACCCCAAAAACATTTTAAGTAAGAGGAAACTGATAGTAGTGAAACTGAGTGTTTTGCTCAAGGCCATACAATTAGTTAGTGTCAGAGTCAGAATTTGAACTCATGTCTCCCAGATCTCTATACATTAGCTATACTGACTTTCTAGTCAGGGAATTAAGATGGGAATGGTATTACTTAATCTTACTATAGATTCTTAGAGCACAGAAGGGCAAGGACAAAGTCAGGTTATTGAAACTGGTTAAGTACAAAGTTAGAGAATAAGCTAACAACCTGGGACTCTTGTCTAGGGAAAGGTTTTGCCCAAGTTGGAGACAAGGCCAAATCTGTAGGAAAGGATTAAATTATTCCAGATATGAAGGTTAGTCCATGAAGGCAGGCAAAAAGAACGACCATTCAAATAACTTTCTCCACCAGGAGATTAGAAACTATTTTTATAAAAATTCTGGAAATTTCTTGGACCTTGCAATACTTTAGAAACAAAGAAATCTTTGTAACATTGAGAATTCCAGAAATTAGAGATGGAAAGGAAAAGAAGTATAAGAACACGCAGAATACCCCACCTGCCTATGTTCCTTCCCTAAAGTCCATTTTTCCATTGCCTGGTCCAATCCAATTTTATACAACTCCAACATTGAAGTTTAACTATAATCTTATGCTTTTGGTGGGGGGGGGGATTCCTCTGCACTGTTAAATGCCTGATGATTTGCCATTTCCAGGTGCTTCTCCTTTGGGATCCCAGATTACCTCTGTGTGAAAGACCTTTTAGAAAAATTGATCACACCCACACTCCACAAATATCCCCTAGACCTCTGGTCTTATGACATCAGAATATCTTCTTAACGTCAATGGAAATAACAATAAAAATAAATCTTTAGGAAGGGATTGGCACAAAAGGCCATATTATAGTAAAACCTTGTCTATTTAGCTTTGGCTATTTAATCACTTATTCAAACAGCAGATAATAATTGAGGACCACCCTCAACCAGGAGAGAGTATTGACAAACAAGTGTGTGGTGGGGAAGGGCACAATAACAACCACCATAAAAGTCAAGACTTTTGTGTGAAAGGTTGAAGCAAACTTTGAATCAATAAACTAATCAACTAGTACTTGTTAAGTACCCAAGAATACACAAACTAATAATAGATTTGTTACCTAGCAGCGAGTGCAATTTATTTCCTGATTTATGTTGACTTCCTAGCCTATATTTTTTGCGCCAGAAACTGGTTTTCCCATTTGTCTGATTTTGGAATTCCATAGACACCTGTTACCAACCTGGTTTGGTTTTTATATTCATTCTTATGTTCTTCTCAACTTGTACCTCAATTTCCCTGTTTCAGTTAAGAATTGTCCTACCAGGGGCGGCTAGGTGGCGCAGTGGATAGAACACCAGTCCTGGAGTCAGGAGTACCTAAGTTCAAATCTGAGCTCAGACACTTAATAATTACAATTACCTAGCTGTGTGGCTGTGGACAAGCCACTTAACCCCATTGCCTTGCAAAAAACTAAAAAAAAAAATTGTCCTACCAAAAGAAAAGAAAAAATGTGCCCTTCCATTACTCTAGGGTTAATTACTGACACTGTCATGGATGCATACACTTACTCACAACTCTCTTAGGCATCCATTTCCCCCTTTCAAGAAATGACTAGGGTTTCAGAAACCCTGTCAGAAACCCTGTCATTTGGTACCATGTGGTCTCATTAAGATGCCCTTCTTGCTGACATTCTCATATTCCATCTCATACATATCGACTTTGTTTCCTTTGGCTAAGACATCTAAGTCTTTTCTTATTCTGCCTAAAAATATTTAATTTTTTCAACAATTATTTATAATATATGGTTTTCAGACTTCACCATTCTGGTTGTCTTCCTCCTCAGGAACACCCACACCAGAATTTCAATCTTTCCTTTAATGTGTTATGCAGTTAATAGAATCTCTATTTTCCTTGAGCCTCAGCTCAAGTACCACCTTCTATTTTAATCAGTTAATCACTTATTAATTAACCACTTAAGTGTCTATTTAATTGTATGGAGTGCTAAATTTTTTCCCAATCTCTCCAACTGTTGCTCCTCCCCAAAATTACTATTTATTTTGTAAATATCTATACATCTTGTCTTCTCTGGTAGACTATAAACTCTCTGAAGGCAAAAGACTATTTCAGTTTTGCCTAGTACCTAGCATAAAGCTCGCTACATAATAGAAACTTAATAAATGTTGATTGTTTGATGGAATATTCCAGTGGTAGTTTAAGCAGTGGACCTATCAATCTCGCTATTTTTCTATTAATACATTCTTCTATTTGATGTCCTTATTTGATGATTCATCATGGAAGAAGAGGACACCATATAATAGCTACTGTATGATGGTTCTCCCCCCTTCACTCTATCTCATGGGTTAGACCAGTTTTACCAAAAAAGACAACAAAACTTTCCTGGGGACTTAATCAGAGAAGTCTCAAAGTAAGCCTCCACCGATGCAAGTTTCCTGGTAGTCTCTGGTCATTGTCAAAACTTTCTGGTCACTTAAGAGCATAAAAAGTTCTATTCAAGCTGAGTCAAACTGTTCAGACACTTGAGTCAATGTACCTTAATGAGGGGTCTCACATTTACCTGAGCTAAGTATAGGGATCTTTGTTGAGTATCCTTTCCATATATGCTAAATAAACCTTTTGTTTAATGACCTATGAGTGCCTCATTTCATTTCAGCCTTGAATCTGAAATAACAGGGTACCAGACTGAGGCAGATCCATTCTTAATACTCTAAGTTACGATAGGTGCTATAATATTGAAAAAATATTGAATGTGAACCTAGCAATGGACTTTATATCTCTCATCCAAAGAGCAGACTAACTAATTTTATTGTAGAGTATCTGTCTCAGTGTGGTTCACAGGGATCTAGAGTAAATATCTTTAGCATTTTCTTTCTCCATCTTTCTCCAAGGGAGATTTTGATTCCTGCCAGAAGGGGAACACAATAGGTTGGGGTTAGGGGTTGACCACTCTTCTGTCCTGACAGATAGAAATTCTAGGCTAGAATTATTTTTATTATATCCCTTAAATATTGTCAATCTAGGGAATACAGTTTTTAGTTTCAAGCTATAATTCTGATCACTGCCTTAATAGGAAAAGGAAGGCCACTGAGATTTGTATCCAAAGCTTGACTTCCTTTCCACCAGATTCTAGTTCCACAATGAATACTCATAAGAAATAAATAGCAAAGAAGACCATTTATCCAAGTTGAGAACAAAATAACAAAATGGAAATCAGGCAAAGTATACATATGAGTATATATATATATATATATATATGTATATGTTCAAAATGAACGAATTCTCCCACTGGAAGTGAGAGATATCTCAACTGAACTAAGAGGGAGAGTCCCAGCTCTTACCCTAAACCCCTCTAGTGTAGTAAATTGGAGATAGATAAATGATAAAATTTCCAGCTTTTCTCTTTGCAGTCTTTCTCTTTCTTCAGGGTTATAAAGAGAGGTTGGCATCAAGGATCTTGTCTTTCAAAACTCAAAACCATAAAAATTTGGGATCTCTCCTCTTTTTTTTTCTTGCCAGGTCTGCTCCTCATGCAGATGTAGGGAACTGAGTAAGCAATTCCCACTAATGAGAAGTCCTCTGAGCCAAGGGATACATTAGAAAGGTTCTTAATAACTGTGGCAAATGTTTATGTTATACATGGGTTTCTTAAGCTTGACCCCTTCTCCTATTAGATAGCTCTTTCCTCCATTCTAAAGAAGGATCCCAGATTAGCAATTGAAGAATGAAGGTTAAATCTAAAGGATAAGCCATCCCTCATTCTTTAGATTTAACCACCATTCTTCATTTGCCTCCAGACTCCACTGCTGTGGGTCCCTTCTCCCAGTGGGGACTTCTTCATAGAACATCCATTTTGGGGAAATGCCCAGGCAAGTCATCACTCACTATCTGAAATTAGCCACCGGTCTCCTCTACTGTA
Organism: Macrotis lagotis; assembly: GCF_037893015.1. Classification (NCBI taxonomy): domain Eukaryota; kingdom Metazoa; phylum Chordata; class Mammalia; order Peramelemorphia; family Peramelidae; genus Macrotis; species Macrotis lagotis. Next base: position 174,514,715 of record NC_133666.1, read on the forward strand.
AACCTCCTTCCTAGTTTCTTTTATTCCAACCCTTCCCCTTTTTACCTGTCCTTTTCTGGTTAGTCTTCCCCCATTAGAATGTAAATGTCTTGAGATCAGGAACTTTCTTTTTTGGGTCTTATATTTTGTTTCCCCAGTGATTAGTACAGTGCCTAGAACCTAGCAAGGACTTTATAAATGCTTTTGATTGATTGATTTACTTTATATGAATTTACATTATTTAACCTTCACAACAACCCTATGGCTTTGATGATATAGGTTTTATTACTCCTATTTAGGAATGATGAATCCAAGGGTCAGAGAGGTTGGGTGATTATCCAAATTCACACAGCCAATAAGTGCTAGAGGCAGGATTCCAAACCAGATTTTCTTAATCTTAAATCCTTCTCCCTTGCTGTCCTGACTTTCATCAGAGGTTAACTGAAGGATGATAAATTTTTTGGGAAGATTGCCTACTAGATTGTATTATGCAAGCTAGTGGAGAATTAATGTTGACAAAATGCTTATGATAAGAAGGTAACACTTTTTATGGAAAAGAACTTTTAAACATTTTTGTTTTGTTTTGTAATCAACAAAAAAGTATCAGGATCTTATATTCTCTATACCTTTCAGTTAAATATTTGATCATGAGATCTGCTTTAGAAAACTGTCTACAAAGAGTGCTTGTGCCTTTCTCACATATTCATCAAAGATATCCTTAATATGCATGTAGTTAATAAAGTTTTTATGAGGATGTGAAAAGATGCAAATGAGTTCATAGTTATTACTCTCAATTGATTTTTGATTTGATGAAGCTGTACTATGATCCCTCCCCCCATACCTACTCCCCAAAAATATTTGGTATCTTTAAGGTAAGTCTTGAGAATTGATACCATAATATTTTCAAAATTATGTTGCCTTTAGCATGGACTTCTTCCATGTGCACTTCATATGTTCTGACTTTTTCCTGCCTTTATCTCCTTAAAGTCAGGTAGCAACCCAGGATACAAAGCTAAATGGCACCTTCAAGGTCATTTAGTCTAAGACTATCATTTTACTGAGGAAACTAAGGAATAGGAGATATACCAAAGTGATACTGGTAATAGTGGATCTGGGATCTGAACTGAGATCCATCACTTTCTATGCATCATTACAGCCTCTCCAAATGTGCTGACTTCACAATTATTGATGAAGAGAGCAGATAGCTATGGAAAAATCAGGAAAAAACTGTACTTTCAGATATAAATGTTCTTGGAATGTTCTAACATAAATGGCTTCAATCCAGCCTTTCTGCAGATTTATTTTCTTTACAAGTGCTTTTCAACTAATACTGCTCATAGAATATTAAAAAGATATAGAAGAAGATCTTCCAGGCATTGACTAGATTTTTTTAGGTTTTTACAAGGCAAATGGGTTTAAGTGGCTTGCCCAAGGCCACACGGCTAGGTAATTATTAAGTGTCTGAGACCGGATTTGAACCCAGGTACTCCTGACTCCAGGGCTGGTACTTTATCCACTACGCCACCTAGCCATCCCCTAGATTTTTTTTTTTTGCAAGGCAATGGGGTTTAGTGACTTGTCCAAGGTCACCCAACTAAGTAAGTATTAAGTGTCTGAGGTAGGATTTGAACTCAGGTAGGTCCTCCTGATTCCAGAGCTGGTTCTCTACCCACTCTACCACCTAGCTGCCCTTATTGATTATATATTTTAAGGAAGAAATATGAGAAGACATGAATAAGAATTACATGGGGTAAGAATAATAGCTAGCAATGATAATAATAATAATTTACATTTGTTTGGTGCTTTAAAGTTTGCACTAATATCTCACATTATCTCACCCTAACAATAATCCTAGAAAGTAGGTACTATTTTTAATCATCATTTTACAGATGAGAAAATTGGAGCAGAAAAGAAGCAAAGTGACTTGTCAAGGATCACACAGATGATAAATATTTCAAGCTGGATTTGAAGTTAGATTTTCTTGACTCCAGATCTAATCCTCTATCCATTATATCAGCTAGTTGCCTTAGAGAAGTCCCTAGATATTAAATCTGTACCCCTGGAGAATCATTATTGCTGTTTAGTTGTATCCAATTCTTCATGACCCCATTAGGGGTTTTCTTGTCAAAAATACTGGAATAGTTTGCAATTTCCTTCTTTATAGTTGAGAGAAACTGAGTTAAACTGGGTTAAGTGACTTGTCCAGGTTTACAGTGTTGTTAAGTGTCTGGAGCCAGATTTGAACTCAGAAAGATAAGTCTTCCTTACTTTAAGCCCAGCACTCTATCCACTAAGTTACCTAGCTCTCTGGAGAGACTACTTTTTACTAAAGAGGTCATGGATTCACGGAAGTATAAAATTTCATTAACTTTTTTTTTTGAGGGGGGAAAGAGGGAGAAGGGCTAGCTATGTTACATTGTTGGCTCATATTCAGTTTGTATTCAACTAGAACCTTAAATCACTTTTATGTGAAGTGCTATTGAGCCTTATTATGAAGTCCTGGAAAAGAAAATGTAGACTTTAGGAGACAAATGATGTTTTCATCATTTGTAATAGTTGAATACAAAAATTTCAAAAGGGAAAGGCTCATTTGAGAAGTGAAAAACTGGTTAAGAAGATGGTATATACCTAAGATAGTTTTGGCAAAAATGTATTTGCTTGATGCCTTGCAAATCTAATAAAAGGGGCTTTTAACTGAAAAGGAAATGAGAAGATTGCTTTGTATATATTCTGAACTGATATTAACTAGTTATAATGTAGGAAAGTAAACAATTGAAATACCCAGAAATTTATAGAAATCAAAATCCAAAAAACAAGCCAGCAATTAAACCCATGTTCTCAAATGTTTCTATACCAATGGACAAAATATAGATAATAAAGAAGTTGAACTAATACAATGAGGTAATAATACAAGGAGGCAAATTTACCCTCATAGGTACCACTGAGAATTGCTGGGATGAGATCCATGATCATGAGGTCCATGAAAGCTCTGCCCTGTTTAAAAGAAAGAAAATAGCATATAATACATTAAGAATATATACTCAAGTGAAGAAATCCAAATATTAGAGGGGGAGAAGGGAGGTAGAGAACATTTGAGTAAGGATCAACAGAGAGAGAAAAAGAAGTGATATTAGCATAAGAATACATTACAGATCACCTGTACAAATGACTTAAAAACACACATAGCCAGCATGGAGATATTATATAGTAAATATTAAGGATTTAAGTTATCTTGGCAACAAGATACTTTTCCTTTTGAAAAGCAAAGGAGTTAATAATTTTTGGGCTAGCCTTGGTGGTAATTTTATTTTTTGAAAAGTAGTGGAACCTACAAGAAAAACTTTTATTCTGGATCTAATTATTATCAACAAGGAGAAATTTGTTGCTAGGGATGAAGAAATGATGAAAAATTGAAATCCCCAAATATAAACTAATGTTTTTAGTTAGTGTATATGTCAGACTATACTTGGTTCCCCCCTGCCCCTTATTTTATAAGAACTCCTAAGATTTAGTGCACTTACCTATCTTGGACCTCTAATTATGTTAGAATTTTTTTTTTTGCAAGGCAATGGGGTTAAGTGACTTGCCCAAGTCACACAGTTAGGTAATTATTAAATGTCTGAGGTCAGATCTGAACTCAGGTCCTCCTGACTCCAGGGCTGGTGCTATATCCACTGTGCGACCTAGCTGTCCCATATATTAGAACTTTATTTAAATGAGACAGGGTGGGGGAAGCCAAGTATATTCTGATATATACCCCCTTCAAAACCTTAACTTATATTGGGGGATTTAAAGTATTTCAGGGAAAGGATAAGTAGGATGCCACGTGATGACACGATGAAATTTTGCAGTCAGCATAGGAGGAGCAGGAAATTCTCAAGAATAGAATTTTGAAGATACAAAGAGGAAAAAAATTCTATTTAATATAAATGGGAGGTGAGTAAAGATGTGGGAGGGATGCACTGGAAATTCATTTACCAATTTAGTCTAAATGAAAAATATGAACATAAGATAAAGGCAAGGATAGGCAATGGAAGTGTGTGGCACAGTATTTTAAGAATACTTTCAAGAAGGTTAAAACTCAGAATGATGTCATTATAGAAAGTTGAGGACAACTAAAAGCCTTTTTATTGCTGTTTTAGAGGAAAAGTCTGATTAAAGAAAGGATTAGGTGACTACTGTGGATAAGTGGGACAATAATGGACAACAGAGAATTGGAAGAGATGCTCAGTTCTCATTTTGCTGGTGAGAATAATCTTTGTACTAAGAAGGACAGAACATAAATGAGAAGTTGATGCCTGAAATAAATAGAGAAGTAATAAGAAAATACCTAATTGATACTGATGAGTTTAAGTCACAAATCCTGAAGTAATAAAATAATTGTCATTTGTGATTACTGAGTTATTATTTATGATTTTTTGAAAGATTGTAGAGGACAAATATCCTTATTTATTAAACAAGGAGGAAAATGGAATCTACATACTATGGGATTGTGAACTTGCTTTTGACTCTTGGCAAAATTCAAGAATATATTATTAAAGGCAGAAAAAATTGTATCTGTAACTATTCGGCAATTTATGGCCTTGGAATTCTGCCTGAGCATAATGAGAGATTAATTGACTTTTCCCAGGGCACCAAGTCACTATGCATTAGAGGCTGGATTTGAACTCACATAATCCTTACTCAGAGCCCTGCTGTCTTTCTAGCCATTATTCCATGTTGCACTGATGTTATTTAATCCTTTGTTCAAATGATAGAACTTCAAATATTTGAAAACAGTTATGTATTCCTTGAATCTTATTTTCATCAGGCTAAATACCTTAGTTCTTTTAACTTATACTCATATAATATGAATTTGAGGAAATTCAGGTTCTATTGTGGTCTCTCTCTGACTTATCAATGTCTTTTCTAAAATATTTAAAAATAATATTCTAAATGTGAAATGTTGGAGAATAAACTATTATGTCCTTGGTTCTTTAGCACTATGACTTTTTAATGCATCTTCAGATTATATTAGGTTTGGGGACATATTTAGATGTTTATCCAAATTATGATTCAGTGATTTTTAAAATAATGTTGATTTTTAATTTTTGAATGCCCAGTATAAAAAAAATTAGTGCCCAACATGATTGTAGAGACGTCAAAGAACTAAATAAAATATTCAATTGCTGACTCTTCCAAACAAGATTCTTAAAGATTACTTTTTTGTTAATTTGGTGACTCAGTTAAAATTTTTTCCACTTAAATGTACTTTATATCATACAGGATAAATTTTAAATGCAGCACCCTGTAAAGTAAATATTTTCATTCTTAGAACATTCTAGTATCACTTTTTTCCTGTGGACTCTGTGCTGTGATTAATTTTATTTGTTCCTTAATAGAAGGGAAAACCTCTTACAGAGAACAACTGTCAGAGCTGCTATCATATTTCAGGAGCTGCTGATTACTGTTGCCATTTTTGTTCTAGAGCATTAGATTGCATCTTTTCATAAAAGAAGTTTAACAAAATAAAGATAATTAACATCTAAGTGATTTTTCATACAATAATTTTTAAAAAACATAAAGAAAAGAGAATTATAATAATTGGATTGGGGAAAATCAATTGAGAAAGCATTTGAATTAAAATATATTATTTGCTATCTTTAACAAGGAAAAGGGGAATCAGAATGAATTTAAAAAGAGATTATGTGGAACACTGCATGTGATTTTGGAACAATTTATATAACCTAGGGAAGAACAGGGAAGAAGAGGAACTTTGTTTTACTGGCAGCTGAGCTAGAAAAAACAAAAATTCTGGTAAACTGGTGGATTTGCAGATAAATCAGAACAATGCCAATTTTACTCTCCTAAGGAGAAAAAAAATTCCTTGGAAAAAAAGAAAGAAAACCCCTCACCTCCCTTGCATATTTTCTGTCTTTCTAGTGATGAAAGTGTTGGCACTAATTTTCCAGGGAGACCAGAAAATATGTATGGTGTGTTTTGTTTCTGATGGCATCCTGGGTCACTGAACAACCTCATTCAATGTTGTTTGTTGATGGATAGATGGGAGAATCAAAGCTTTGAGCAATAAGAAAAAAGTGGCTAGGACTCTGTATCGATAGGATCCCTCATTAAAAATAATTTGAAATGTCAAATCTGTTCTAGAGACATACCTTGTCACTGGGGTGAATCTAAATTAATAGTTCCCGGGAAAGAAGACAGGCAAACATATTTTCCTCTCTCTGCTAGATTCCCTCTTATTTCTTGAAGCTTATGTCTGTGACAAGTGCAGGGTTTTCCATACGGCAGTCTCTAAGTGGAGTGAAATCCGGGTCCTTTACATCAATTGTGTGTCTAAAGAAAGGCCTAAGGGCCTAACCAGGGTGGCATGTGATAACCAGTGTTGGCTAGAGAGGAGTGGAGAGGTTGGGGGAGGGGTTAAAAGGGAGGGAGGGAGAGGGCTGGAAGAGAATTCTTTACTAAGAAAGGAAAAAAAAAATCTCAAGTAACCCTTCTCCAGTTGAATGTAACTACAAGCCTTATACTGTTGTTTGTCTGAAAGGAAATATACCCTTTCAGTCCCAAAACTTCCCAAGGGAAACTCAAGCACCAAGAGAGTTGCCCCTTGTCACTTAGGTTAATTTAATGAAAGAAAAAGCCCCTGGGGATGGTGTAAGAAACCAGGTGCCTGACCTGGAGGGTTGGGAGCTGATCTGCCTGAATGAACTTTCAGGATCTTTCCCTGAACAGCAGGTTCTGGGCTTGAGCCAGGACTGAGGCTTGTAGAGATTCCAGACAGTGGAAGATAGTCTTCCATTAGCTAAAATCATATTTTGCCACTGGTGACATTCCTTTTTATCTCTTTAAAGTAGGGTGTATCATTCATGCACTATATGAATTCAACTATAAAAACTCTCTGTAGAAATAAAACAGATCTAAATCACTGAAGGAACATTAATCGCTCCTGAGTAGATTGTGCCAATATACAATAATGGAATTGACAATTCCATTTAAATTAATTTATTGATTTAATATTGTACCAAATTCCCCAAAGAATATTTTATTGAACTAGAAAAAACCATGATAACAAAATTCTTATAGAGGAACAATATACCAAGAATATCAATTGGAAAAAAGTGGGAAGGAAGTTCTCAAACTTACAAAGTAGTAAGCATTAAAATGATTTGGTAGTGGTTAAATAAAAAGAGGTAGACCAGTGGTGAAGATTAGGGATACAAGGTAGAGAAACAAACACTCTACTTACAGGGGGGGGGGGGGGAAGACTTTCTGGCAATAATTGATAGGAATATTGAACAAAAATTTGCATTAGATAGCATAATACTAGTAAAGTGCTTTATAAATCTTAAAGAATATGTAAATGCTAGCTCTCATCATATCAGCAGCAGCAGTAGTAGCAGCAGCAGCAACGGTATCACTCTCAAGTATCACCCCAAGATAAACTTCAAAAGGGTACATAATTAAGTTCACAAGCAAAAAACCAAGAAAGTAATTACCTTTTTGATTCATGAATGAAGATTATATGAGTAAATAATGATAGAGGAGATCACTCAAGATAAAATGGTAAATGTTAATCAGGTAAAATCAATATATCTTGCATAGACAAATCATATAGTAAAAATTTGAAGGGAAACAGGTAACTGGAAAAAAATCTTTGTAACAAATTTATCTCACAAGGATCTCATTGTGAGTTTTCAAATTTGTGAGACAAATTTATCAGGGGACATTCAATAGCTAAGTGATAGAAGACTGTGATCAGACAATTTTCAAAGGAAAAAATCTAACCTATTAACAATTTTAATGTTTTAAAATGTTTTAAATAATTAAGCAGAGAAATTCAAACAAAGTTTCCACTTCATACCATGACAAGAAAAGAAAATTATAAATGTCTCAGGGACTGTGGGAACCAAACAAATATACTAGGTTACCACTGAAGGACCTATGAATTTCCAACTATTTTGGGAAACTAAGCCCCCAAAAGTTACCAAAATGTGCATACCTTTTGACATAGCTATATCTCTACTAGGTCTCTACCCCTAAAAAAAATCAAAGAAGGAGGGAAAGGATATATATATAAATGTATTTATAGCAGTTCTTTTTGTGGTAGGCACAATTTGGAAACTAAAGGAGTGTCCTCTATTAGGGAACAATAGCAAAACAAATTGTGGCCTAGGAATGTAGTGAAATATTATTGCGCCATAAGAAATGATGAAATGGACAGTTTCAGAGGAAACTGGGAAGAACTCTATTAACTGATACAGAATTTAGTAAGTACGTGTATGAGAACAACTTGCTCTTCAGTCATTTCAGTACTGTTTGATATTTTGTGACCCTATAAGGGCATTTTCTTGACAAAAAGGGCATTTCTTGCCCTTTCTTTCTCCAGTCTATTTTAAGATGAGGAAGCTGAGGCAGACAGGGTTGAGCGACTTGCCTGGGGTCATATAGCTCAGAAAGTGTCTGAGACTAGATTTGAACTCAGGTCTTCCTGATTCTAGGCCCAGAACTCTAGATATACTGTACCACCTAGACACTAGTTAGGCTATAATAACATTATAGGGAAAAAAACAACTTTGAAGGATTTTAGAACTCTGACTGACATGATAATAAATCAAAAGTTCAAAAGAATAAAGAGGAAAATATACCTTACCTTCTGACAGAGAGAGGAAATAAATGTAAAATACAAGGAGAAATATGTATATTTGGACAAGGTCATTTATTTTGTCAAATTATATAGCTATGAATTGTTGTTTCTATTTTTAATTTTTTAAGTATGTTCCATGCATGAGAGGAAGGGAATAACAGATTAATTTTTTTTGGTTTTTTTTTTTCCAAGGCAGTGGGATTAAGTGACTTGCCCAAGGTCACACAGCTAGATAATTAATAAGTATCTGGGGCTGGATTTAAACTCAGGTCCTCTGACTCCAGGGCCAGTGCTTGATCCACTGTGTCACCTAACTGCCCCAGGATAGATCAATGTTAAAAAAAAATGAAAAAAATAAAATTCTTTTCATTTGAAAAAAAAGTATATAGTAAGGACTTTATAATTTAGAAATCTAAACTGACTGATGCATAAGGTGGTAGTGCCAGGGTTAGGGCTCAACAAATATAAGTGATGGCAGCAGATGAAGTTTTTTTGTAGACAATATTATTGCTGTAGACAAATCTATCTATCTATCTATCTATCTATCTATCTATCTATCTATCTATATGTCATCCAAGAAATGTTTGACATTGTAGTTAGTCCAGTTGTGTAGCAAAGGGGAAAGAATCTTTAAAGACCTAGAGACATGGTCAGTTTTCAGTATACACCTTTGCTGGAGGATTTATGGGAGGAACTATTCATGAGTCACTTCAGATTAAAGGTATGAGTGCTAAGAGACAGTACAAATATAGAAGTAGATTGAAGCATGGAAATATGATTTCTATGTTTCTTTTGTAGGCTTTCAGGATACCAAAACATGAACAGTGGATAATATACATATGATTAGAGGAACATTAAGTTTTGCTTTGCAAAATTTATCTTCTTTATTTACATTATGTAGTGTTTAAAAAGTTTGTGATTTCTGAGTAATTTAATAATGTCAGCATTTTAATAAAAGTATGGTCATTTGGCCATACTTAGACAATCATGCAGGCTCAGGACTTACATACCCATGGGAAGAGGAGTGTTCCTGAGGGTGACAATCAACTCTGATTGTTTAACAACAAATACTACAGTGAAGAGGCTGAACATCATTTGCTTCTAAATTACCCCCAACCTTAGGCAATCTATTCAAAGTATTTATTTCCACCCAAATTTGAGCTTCCCGATTGTGAAGTAGAATGACACATGGAAATATATAATTTCTGTTTCCTTTGTGGGGTGGGGTCTGAACAAGATTGTTATGAAAGTCCAATCTCATTATTAGTAATGTCCATCAAAGGACTGAACTTTTAAAATCAGGACTGTATAAAAAAGGAGAAACTCTGAATCTCCCTAAATCATTGGTCATTAATAATAATTTCTCTCAATTATCTTCACAAGAACAATTGGGAAGTAGGTGCTATATTACCCTCATCTTACAGATAAATAAACCATAGCTCAGAGTGGCTAAATAAATTACCTGACCAGGGTCTCCTAGCTAGTAAATTTCTGAGGCAGAACTTTGATGTCAGTTATTACATATTTCCAAGTCCAACATTCTGTGTTGCCTCTTGAGCATTATGTGAATGAATAGATGGTATTTACAGTTGCTGGTAATGGATATGATCAATCTGTGAAGAAGAGATTATTTATCAGGGGTTTCCCCAGAATGTCTCCTTTTCTGTAATAATCTTTGGAGACCAGAAACTTTTGTGGGAAACAACTTCAATGAATGATTAGTGACTTATTAAAGTATCTGCCTCATGAGTATTTGCATTTTTTTTTTTAGTTTTTGCAAGGCAATGGGGTTAAATGGCTTGCCCAAGGCCACACAGCTAGGTAATTATTAAGTGTCTGAGGTTGGATTTGAACTCAGGTACTCCTCACTTCAGGGCTGTTGCTCTATCCACTGAGCCACTTAGCTGCCCTGAGTATTTGCATTTTTAAAGTGGTAAGTATAGGACAGTGCTGGAGAAGAATACATGTGACATATGATCCAATTGTTTCATTTTATAGCTCAGGAAACTTAAGCCAGAAAAGGCTAGAGACACCAGGTTAAGAACCTGTCTTTGGATATTGTATTGATGCTTAAAGGTATGGGGAAACAATCTATGGACATGAATTTCTGGACTCATGTTTGGAAAAGCTAAAAGTAGTCAGAGACCAATATGATTTAGGGAAGAGTATGCTCCAGAGGTTTTGGGGACAATGTACATTTGTTATTGATCTGCCTTTGAAGCACATATATGTGTGTGTATATATATATATATATATATATATATATATATATATATATATATATATATATATAATCTCACTTTGTAAAACAAAGGGAGAGCAAACAAAAAAAAAGGAAGAGAGGCAAAGACAAAGCTTTGAATTTGTCCCCAGTGTCTGACTGCATTCTTCCCTTCAGGAGTTACATCTTTCCTCCCAGTTTTCAAGGCCATATCTAAAATATGAGGCACATAGTAGGAAGCATTCAAAAGTTCCAACTCAGTTATCCAATCTGCTCAGGCTTTCCATTCATTTTATCTATACAGAAACTTTCATTCCTCATATACAAATCTGATGATGTCAGTCTTCTGCTCAAAACCTTTCAATAGCTTTCTATTGCCTATAAACATTCAAACTGCTTAGTTTCCTATTCAAGCTCCTCCACAATCTGGCATCATAGTGTCTGGCATCTAGTAGGTGCTTGACTGGTACCAACTGATCTTTCGAGGCTCATACCATACTATGGTCCTGTTGCTAGGGATTGGTGTTGTCAATTTAAGATTGGGAGTCCTTGAATGGTGAAAGAACTCACATACAGCTCTGGGACTTTAAAACTGCTCAGGATTTGTTATTCAAGCCTGCAAAGTGTACAGGAGTTGTCTCCTGGAAAAGCAGTAAGCACTTTGAGGATAGGAGTAAATAACAAAAGGCTAGGTGAGGTTTGTGAGAGAAAGCAAGAGTGGGGGGTGGGCAGAGAGCTGATTGGGCTGAGACCTGGGGAGTCTGAGAGCCACAAGGATAGTTTAGGCAAGGCTTTTATAGTCTTGCCCACTCTCTGGATACCAAAAAGGCAGGAGACTGTGGGCAAAGGGTAAATCCCCTCCCCCTCTACAGGTAAAAGACTGGATGTTGAGGAAGTGGGAATGAGGAGACATTAGGAATTTATATTTAACAATGGAACAATAGGAGTCAATTTATATTTATATTACAGGAGTAGATAACATTTTTTTTTAGGTTTTTGCAAGGCAATGAGGCTAAGTGACTTGCCCAAGGCCACACAGCTAGGTAATTATTAAGTGTCTGAGGCCGGATTTGAACCCAGGTACTCCTGACTCCAAGGCAGGTGCTCTATCCACTGTGCCACCTAGCTGCCCCTAGTAGATAACATTTTAACAGAATTTAATAGTAAAAAGGATTACAAAATCTATATCCAATTATAAATTTCCTATGCCCATAATTCCCTGCGTCAGCCCCATATCCAGTTATCTATCCTGCAGTTAAACTGTGCTACTTACTTACCATATAACTATATCTATCTAATCTATATCTACAAATTAGTACAGTACAAAGATATGGAATAAGTATGTATATGTATATACATACTTATTCTATAACTTTGCCTTTTAGCATACTATTCCTTAATGTCCTCTACCCTCATCATCATAGCATCAAAGAGTTGGAAGGGACTTCAAATTCAATCTAACCTAATTGAAATCTGACCCCTCAATGTTGAACCCATGTGTAATATACCATGATTTACCATGATTCCTTATTGCTTATAGAATAAAATATAAGGTCTTTCAATCAGCATTTTAAGTCATTCACAAAATGACTTCCTCCTTTCTTTCCAGTCTTATTTTTTATTGCTCCTCTTTGTATATTCTCTATCCTAGTTCAATCATTCTAGTTGTTTTCTTTTTTTAAAATTTTATTTATTAAGGCAATGGGGTTAAGTGACTTGTCCAAGTTCACACAGGTAATTATTTAGTGTCTGAGGTCAGATTTGAACTCATGTCCTCTGGACTCTAGGGCTGGTGCTCCTAGTTGTTTTCTATATATGATATTCCATCTCCTATCTTTGTGTCTTTGAACAAGTGGTTCCCCAATATCTTTGCTTCCACCTGGTAGAATAAATTTACTCCTTAGAGTGCAGTTCAGGTACCACTTCTTCTATGAAGAGACTTCCCAAATTCCCTTTCCCTCCCCAAGACAACATTCTCCCACACTTGAGAAGATTTTTACTTTGTATATAATTTGCAGTTTTTTTGATTTATGTGTTATCCTTCCATTAAATGTAAGCTCTTTGAGGGTAGAACAAGCATTAAGTGCTTTCTATAACCAGGCAAGGGGACAAAAGCTGTAATGCACTGCAAGTAAGACAAGTCCCATCCTTCCTCTCCTCCTTCCCCCCACCCCCAATCAAGAAGCAAATTTGACTTGTCTGAGAGGAGGGAATGTTTTCCTTTTTTTGTTTGTGTATCCTCAGCACCCACCTAGCAAATTGGCTTGACATATACAGTTCTTAATATTCGAATTGTTTGGTTAAATGTTTTCTTATTAGATTTGATCCAATGTTCTGGCTTTTTGGGTCTTTTCTTCAGATCCTGATTGACATTCCAAGGTCTTAATCATTGCTCCTGACTTTATGTCATCTACAAATGTAATAAGCAAGACATTCAATCCAATTCAGCAAGCTTTAGCTGAATATTTGCTATATGCTAAGTATTGTGCTAGGTCTCAGGGATTAAAATATCTTTAAAAAAATCCACAAAACAGTTCCTACCCTCATGAAATTTGTATCCTTATAATGTTTGTCCTTTGTCCTCAAAGAAGACCATGACATCAAGAAAGCACATGACAAGCACATGAATTGGATTTGAATGAGGTGGGGGCTATGCCAAAGTCTCAGCCTCACTTTATCCTCCAGAGACATCTGGGTCCAGTGGCCAGTTGTGAATCAGGATGACTGGATGCTAGGCAATCAGGGTCAAGTGACTTGCCCAGGGTCACACAGCTCGTAAATTTCTGAGCTGGATTCAAACTCCTATCTTCTTGACTCCAAGGCTGGTGCTATGTCCACTGCACCATCTAGCTGCCCAATATCCTGGGAGTGGTAGGTAGGATGGGAAATAATATGTATTCACAGAAAGAAATTCAAAATATATACACAACACATAGCAAATATGCAAAACATATTATCTACATAAATAAAATAAATACAAAGTGGTTCCACAAAGATGAAGCTCTAACACTTGCCATCTATTGTTTTTATCAATTTACTAATAAAAATTTTCAAGGGGAGGAGGAAGGACAGAGAACAAACATTAATTCAATACCTACCATGTATCAAGTGCTGTGGCAATTGCTTTAGAAATTTCATTTGATTCTCACCACAAAACTGTGAAGTAACTCTACATTTTATAGATGAGGAAACTGAGGCACAGGTCATTGGAACATTCTGTCAAATAGACTGAACTGGCTTCTAACCTATGGATGAATAGGAGTGGAACAGAGCAGGATAGAGACAGGAGAATCAGGAATCAGACAGAAGTTAAATTTCCAAGTGAGGGAAATAGTTTGTAAATGAAGTCTTCCCTTCTAAGAAGGTCTTCCAATTTAACAGAAAGATATTAATGACTTTGGGTTTAGTCATTCAACTAGTTCTGAATTTACCTAACTGTACTATTGTTTAGTTCTAACCTAGACCTATTCTTGTCTGAAATGGCAGAATGAGCCATTTTATTAGATTCTTAACTAAATCTATGTTAAATATACCTACAATGCAATATTTAACTGATCTACCTAGGAAATGAAGTAAGTATTACATGACTTCTTTTTATAGAACTATAGATTTAGAACTTCAAGGGACCTCTGAGGTTATATAGTTCAATTCTTTCATTTTTACATATGAAGATACTGAAATCTAGTGAGATTAGATGCCTCTCAATGTCTAGGTGGCATATAGATAGAGTGCTGAATCTGTAATTAGGAAATTGTTGTTGAATTGTTTCAGTTGTGTCTGACTCTTTGTGACCTCATTTGACGTTTTCTTGGCAGAGATATTGGAGTGACTTGCCATTTCCTTCTCCAGCTCATTTTACAGATGAGGAAACAGAGGGCCAGGGTCACATAGCTAGGAAGTTTCTGATGCCAGAAGAGTCTTCCTGAATCCAGGTCCAGTACTCTATCCATTGAGCCACTTAACTGCTCTAAAATACATAAATAGATGATAGATAAGCAGATAAATAAATGAATCACCCCACACAAAACAAAGTAAAAAGAACAAGCCCCAATTGGGTGGATCCAAATAATAGTCATTGATGGATTGATGTCAACTTGAAGTCATACTTGCAGTGCCCCAGGTATCTCTGCTTGTTCCTGAACTGTTCAATATATTTTTTTAATGATTTGGAAGAAGACATGTATGACAGACCAATTATAATATTCACAAAACTGGGAGTAATAACCAACTGAAAAAATCAGGATTCAAACAGATTTTAATCCTATAAAATTATGAGTCAAAAATAATAAGATGACTTTTTTTTTTAAGTTTTGGTCAGGACTTCTGTTTTTATTGTAGAGGGAACTTGTTCTAATACTATCAGCTTCTTAGTTCAGGTTCAGAACTGGGGTAAATGAAGCACTCATAAGCCATTTAACAAAGGAAATTAGCTTTGCCCTAGCACAATTAAAACATGGAATGAGAATATAGTGGCATTTAACTGTTCTAGTGGCAGCCTCCCTTCATCTCCATCTGGAAACACATCTGGTCAATAAATCATCAGGATATGGCAACTTGAAGGTGTCAGGCACCTATTGCATCTAAGAGACCCCGACTATATGTGCCTGGGACTTTTTATGCCTTTTGACCTGGATTTGCATCAAGGAAGCTGGGGTTGAAGTTGTATCAGGAAAATTCTAGTCCTATCTCAGAATTCCTGATGAGAAAACTCCTCCCCTGCCAGTATACATGAAAATCTGCTCTGAAATATAATGTTAAGAAAGTTGAAGGGGTAAATAAGTGATTAAATGACACCCAGAGGCACAAAAGCAGTTTGTGTCAGAGGCAGGACCTGAACCTGGATCTTTCACATTTGAAGGTTGATCTCTCAAACACATTTTTATAACCTAAGACTCATGCATAGTCATTTGAAAAAGACTTTCCTCAAGGATGGAGAGAACAATCACCTTAAGATTTGTGCCTGCAAGAAGGGTAGAGCTGGAGAGAACTTTGGAGAGTACAGTTTGGTTCTTGGTTTTGGATTTGAGATGATAGCTTTAATTCCAGGCTCTCTTTAGGAAAGATTATCCCCCCCCCCCCCCCCCCCCCCCCCAGAGAGAAAGGCTTTTTGAAGAGACCAGAATATAGAGGAGCCAGTGCTTTAGACCTGTCCCTGTTATATCACACAGTTTTGGCATCAGAAGTTGGAGGATTAGTAAAGGTCTCATGTAAAAAGTGATAATGAAGGAAGTCAAAGATTACAAAAGGCAAGAGGTTAGGAGAAAGAGCTTTCCAGGCTCATGGAAAGGGACAAAGATAGGAAACAAAATGAAAACAGAAAATAGACCAGTATGGTTGAACTGTAGGGTAATGTGGAGGGAAATAATATGTAAGAAGACAAGAAATATAGGAAAGAACTATATTATGAAGTGCTTTAAATAGTGGATAGACATTTATATTTTATCTTTGAGATAACAGAGACCTATTGGAATTTATTAAGTGAATAACATGGTTATATCATGCTATAAGAAAATCACTTTGGGGCTATGTATAGAGGACCAACTGAAGTGGGGAAAGATATGAAACAGGAAGGAAAAATAGGAAGCTATTTTGTGCACCTATTGCATGTGTTAGTGCAATAAGAGCAGAAAAGAGGTAATGAGAGTCTAAATTAGACTATAGAGGCTACATGAGCAGAAAGAAAGACTTTGCAAGAGATGTGGAGACAGAAATCTTTGGCAACGATTTGATATATAGGGAGAGCTAGGAGTGGAGAATAAAGTTGAGGTTAACCTCAGTTGAATCCTAGACAGGTAGTGATTCCTTCAACAGTAATGAGAGGATTCAATAAGGGGTGTGTAGGTGGGGAAAGATGATCAGTTCTGTTTTGGATATGTTGAGTTCGAGATCCCTATGGGACATTCAGTTGGAAAAGTCTTCTAAATATTTTGCAACATCAATCTGGTTCTCAAGAGATACTTGGTAAGTTCCAAGGAGCAAAAACACTAAACCTTTTCCATATTGTTTTCAATTTTTTCTTCTTAAAGTGACTTGTAGAAAGTAAATATACAGTATTTAAGTGTAAGTATTTAAGCCCCAGATTTTTTCCTCTTTTCCTTGCCAGATAAACATGAACTCTACAAACTCTTACATCCTTGAGAGTCTCTTTGTAAGATAAGACATATACATTGATTCAGGGTTGGTTGTATGGTAATAGAGTGGGGTAATACTCCCAGAGTTTAATATTTCCATTTCTATTACAATATTATTACACATATATACTAAGTCCTCAAAAATGTATATTTATGTGTGCATGTATATTACATATATGCATTCATATAATATACACATGAATTTACATATCTGTACAGATATGTGGTTATTAAATACAGTCTAAATACTTTTTAGTTCCTTGATATTTGAGAAAAGAGTGGAAGAAAATAGCTTCATTTCAATGGAGCTTTGAAACTAAAAAAGACTTTTCTTATACCTGAGGCATCTAAGAAATGAGAGCCTCATAATTAGGCTATACAACTGTATGGATAATTAAGGGTGATGTTAGTAAACACATTATGAGCTAAAATAAATTACTGGGTCTAAATAGCAAAGCATGATGAATGGTTCCAAAGCTGGCTGCCTCCCAGAGTGCCTCTACATTATGCTGCATTAGAGGATTTGTGCAAAGCAAATCATATTCTTCACAATCCAAAGAACATGTTTACACACATTTAAAAAGCTTCTGCATGCACATCTAATTTCCAGATTTGGAATGCTACATAAAGATATAACTATTTTATGTCTGAGTAATTTGACTACTATTTTTTTTTTTAAGTTATCAGAAGGGAGTCCTATCCTAGAAATTTATTGTACTACTACAATTTTATTCCATTTCATGAAAAAACATTCTAATGTTGGTAAAGGAATTTATCTTGGAGGTCATCTAATCCAATACCCTCATTTTACAGATGAAGAGACAGACCTGGAGAACTCCTCTCCAGTTGCCCAAGTTCATTGAGTAGCGAATTAGGATTAAAATTCAGGTACTCTGATTTCAAGTCCATTATTTTTCTACAGTCTCTTTTAATGAACAAAGAATGTAATGTTCTGTCCTTTTTTCTCTATTTCAGGAGGTATTTTAACTCCTGAATATTATTAGAGTGCTAAACTTCACATAGAGACCATATAATGTGAATAGTATTCTCTCTGCCACAGGTCCAATTTTAATTGCTGATGACATCTCATTTTACCTTGATCTAGTTCCAGAAAAGTCTTCTATCAGGATCTAAAGTCTTTGAGCCATGTTCCCACTCTGCTCCTCATCTTTCTGTGCTGCTGAAAAAATATATTGGTGAGGCACAAAACAAGTGGGCAGTATTCCTAGGGCCTTCAACTAAACACATATCCAAACTTTCCTTTAGCAACCACAGACAAGACTGTGCCAAATATGGAAAGAAAACATATGCCTCCCAGATTCAAATTCCCAAGTCTACCCTTCCAACCAAGTTTCCATTCATGTGTGGAAAATCCTTCAGCTCATATAAACCTCCTAGTCAGAAAGTGTCTCCAAAACTCTGATTTTTTTGTCACCTTCATAAAGTTGTGGCTGTTACAACTACATCACACTGGAATGTAGGGATAACAAAATTTTTAAAATACAGTCAATTTGGATTTTTTTCTCATATAATAACAAATGAGAGGGAAAGAAGGGGATTTCTTGTGAAGCTACTTGCCAAAGGCTCAGCTTGAGCTCCCCTCTCTCTCCTCATGCCCTTCATTTTTCAGAATGTCTAAGACCTTCTTGAATCTCATCAAGGTCAAAACTTTGAAATAATTTGCATGGTTTGAGCAGTAACTTTTAGGATTGTGATGGGAACTAAAAGGGCAAATGATAAAAGGTGTGTGTTTATATGAAACATCAGAAAGTTTAAGCCAGAGGTCCAGACTATATGGAGCACTCTGGGCAAAGGAGGAGGTGAATGGAAATCACTGGTCTTGATCTAGGGAGGCGTGAAGGTTGCACACTTGTAGGAGCTTGTCAGAGATATTTCTGGAATTTTGGACTAAGCTAAAACTACCTGCATTAGTATTTAGAGCTTGAAAAAATGTTTTTGCTTCCTTTTTTTCTTTTATATAAATCTAGGCTGGATTTTGGTAGCCTTCTTTGTTCAATATAGTCCAGGAATCTTGAATGGAGGAATCTGTATACAATTGTATTAAAATACCATTGTACATTTTGTTTGAAATGTTACTGTATACTTTTGGGAGTGTCTTGGTACACTTTGCTGAAGAGACATTGTGAATTGCCATTGTATAGTGAATATTTATGTCATGTGACTTGATTCTCATCAAGAACTTTTGATTTGGAAATACCTGTGGATAGTGACAAGAACACAAATGGAAGGATTTTGCATACTATTTTGGACTCTAGAGAGAGGTAAGACACTACAGTTAGGAAGCTCAGTGGAATCAGGGTTAGACCTGGAAGACTTGAGTTCACATTCAGCCTCAGATACTTACTGTGTGGCAAGTCACTTAATCACTGTTTGCTTTAATCCACAATGGCAAATCATTCCAGTTTCTTTGGCTGAGAAAACCCCATGGGAAATATGGTACATGGAGTCATCACAAGGCGTCAGAATGGCTGAACAATAACATCTTGGTACAAGTTTTCAGAAAAGAAGAAAATGTGCATTAGATGTGCTGTTTGCTACTGTTGAAACTTCCTAAGGCTCCAGAGATATAGCAAGAATTAAAGATGCCTGAAGATTCCCAGATATTTTCAGGCACTAATTTATTTTTATTTTTATTTTTTTAACCTCAGGGGACAATATAGATTAGATTCCCAAAAGGTTTCTGGTAAGGCTTTACCAGAGTCCTCTTTGTTTTTCCTTTATGAGGTGTTAATCTCTTCTGGTGGTTAACTCTTGGAAAATGTGTGAATTCATCTGGCCTAGAGTACTCCCTTTGTCCCTTTAATACCATATTAAGGATGATTAATTGATTCAAGTTCAGTTCCTACATTTGAGCCAAGCCAGGAAATGCAGGAATGCAAGCTGGTAACAATTGATTACTTGGAATTCTTGGACTCATTGAACTCACTGGGAGGATTCCTGGACCAAGGTAAAGATGAAAAACAGCAAGGGCAAGAACTTTGATATAGAAAAGGCAACTTATGAGTAATGTGCACTATTTAAGTTCAGAGAGAAGAATTGATGGTTGAGTATATGGAGACACTTCTTATGGAGACACTTCAAGCCCAGAGTAGTGCTATGGGGTCTAAAGGACTATATAGGCACCAAAGGGAAATAGGACTCACAAGAGGAGTGAGTTGCTTGACTAGTCACCTGAAGTACTTTCCTTTAGAAGGGAAGCCTAAGCTCCAAGATATAAGTACTATTAAGTACAGAGGACTTTATGGTCCTTCAGAAGACTATTATAGAGGAAAAATGAGTCAGCTTGATTGTTTTTGAGCTCAGGTACCAATAAGTCCTTTGTGTTTTCTATTTGGTTAAATACAAGCTGACATATAATTTTTAGCCTGAGAACATGCATGGGACCTTTTTCTTTTCTTGTTAATAAATAGTCTTGAATCTAATTACTAATCAATAAATTCCAGAGATTCCCTATTACTTTTAAGATTAAATAAGTATAAAGTCCATTGTTTGTTATTTAAATTTCTTCACAGTCTGGCCCCTTTCTACCTTTCTAGTATTTTTATACTTTGTTCCCCTCCATACACTATGCAATCCAGTCACATGAGTCTGCTGGCTGTTCTGTACACTCAATACTCCATCTTCCATTTTTATACATTTCAGCTGGCTGGCCTTCAACCCTGGAATATACTTCCTCCTCACCTACATCTATTGAGATTCCTAGTTTGCTTCAGGACTCAGCTTAAATGATCCCTTTTACATGAGATCTTTCTCACTCTTGTAAGTGCACTCCCTCTCCAAAGTACCTCTTATTCATTTTTGTATATATGTTTCTTCTATGTTAGAATGTAAATTCCTTGAAGGCAGAGATTGCTTTTACTTCCATGTTTTCTTTTTAAATTCCTAGTACTTTCATTTAGATGTCCCAATGGTCAGAGAACTACATGTGGATTCAGGAAATTGTGAGTTCAAGTGTGACTTCTGAAACAAGCTTTGTGGCTCTGGCTAAGTCATTTCATCTCTGTCTCATTTTCCTCATTTAAAAAATGGAGATAATAATAGGACCTATATCCCAAGATTGTTATGAGGAAAAAATGAGATAATGTTTGTAAAGTGCTTTGTAAACCTTAATAATAATAACTATGGAAAATGCTAGCTATTATCATGATTGTCATAATTAGTACTTAACACAGTAATTGGTGAAAAGTAGGTATTAAATAAATGTTTGCTGATTGATTGATTCTTTGGGGAAAAATGAGCCAAGAAGTGGTATTGTTTCATATGAGTCCTCCTGATGTTTAATCTGGAGCTATAAACCCAGGTTTATATGGTCTTTGGGCTACGAGTAATACAAATATCTAAGTTGAGACAGCAATCTGAAGATTATGGAAACCTTTAAAACTGACATCTTATTTTTAGATCCCCTTGATTTTCATTTTATTTCCACCACCCCCCTCCCCCAATCTCAGAAAGCAGAATAACTGGCCAATACATTAGTCAAGTCAGGCTGTGTATGTAGCAGCCATGTTTACAGACTTCCTTTCTTGCTAAGGGAGATATATTTTTTTAGTTAGGAGAGAAATGTTCTCATATCACTTTTTTGGACCTGTTTGATCATTATAATTATATATTGTACATGCTACTTAGCTTTAATTTTAGCTATTATTTTTTCCATTTAGTGTTGTAATTATTGTAACATAACAAGGGGCTGGATATTGAGACCAGTATTTGTGAGCATTTGCAAAGTGCTATTAATGCAATTCTCCTCATGGAAGAGGTTAATGAGCTTGCTTTCAAAGACTTTTTTTTTTAAGATTTTTGCAAGGCAAATGGAGTTAAGTGGCTTGCCCAAGGCCACACAACTAGATAATTAAGTGTCTGAGCTCGGATTTGAACTCAGGTACTCCTGACTCCAGGCCTGGTGCTCTATCCACTGCACCACCTAGCTGCCCCAACTTTCAGAGACTTTTGATGACAATCAGAGAAGTACTTTGGAGAGAATTTTAAGTTTTCACAGATTTTCTGTGACTGGTTCTGATCCACTTATGAAATGATACAAAGGAGATTTTTCTGCTTATCTGTGTAGTCAGGAATGGTGGTACATTCAAAAGGCATTAACCACCAGATCCTCAGACCCATTTGCTTGGTTTGACTTCCAATTTGATAGTGTTCCAAAGAGAAAAGAGAAACACTGATATAGAGAGAGTAAGACTTGGGCCCTCCCCATCTGAGATGGAAATGTGACCCATGAATCTAAGTCTTAATTCTTTGCCTAAAATGAAGGAACAGATGCCAAAGCAAAGAAGATGAAGGGAGTCAAATTCACGTGTGTTTCTGCTTGGTCCAACTCTGAGGTCAAGGATTGAATAGCAAGCTGTTCATAGTAGAAATAGGGACTAATCTAATAGTTTGGATATGAAGTTAGTGAAACCAGTGGTTGAAAAAACTGAGTTAAGTCTGAGATTATAATTTTCAGAGACCAGGGAAGTATAGAGTAGATGAATCCCTTAACTATTGGTGGAAAATATGTATATTTCTTATCCTACTGTACCTTCAAAGTAAATATCCTTTTGTAAAACCTTTTGTTCAGTTATTTCAGTCTTCTCGACCTTGTTTGGAGTTTTCTTGGCAAAGATACCAGAGTAGTTTGCCATTTTTTTCTCTGACTCATTTTATAGATGAAGAAACTGGTATAAACAGGGTTACGTGACTAGCCCAGGGTCACAAAGCTACTGTGTAACTGAGGTCAGATATAAACTCAGATCTTTCTGATTTTAGATCACTCTATCCACTGAATCACCTAGTTGTCCTTGTGAAGCTAATATATGTTAATTAGTTAAATGAAACTGATGTGCTAGTCCTTGGCATCTAACAATGGTGGGTAAGAACATATGTAGCATGGTGGCTTTGAGACAATAGCATTAGAGAAGAAATATCCCAATCCTTCAGGAGTACCCTACAACCCTGAGGGGGAGATGTAGCTGGTCCTGCTCTGGGAGAGAGCCCAGTAAATACTAGTTACATGAGTATTGTTTTTCTGTGTCTGTATAATTCATTTTTGTATTGATTGATCTTATGACTCCTTGGATTTTTTATTGTTTCTTACAGCATGGCAATATTCTGTTATATTCATGCACCACACAATTTGTTAGCCATTCCCCAAGTGATAAGGAATTGACTTTTCCCCCAGTTTGTTTGATAAAACAAAGAGCACTGCTATAAATATTTTGGTATGTATTTCATCTTTCTATCTTTGATCTCCCTAGGGTATATGCCTTGCAGTAAGACTTCTGGATCAAAGGGTATGGATATTACCGTTATTTTCTTAGAATCCAATTGCTTTTTAGAATGATTAGAATAATTTACAGTTCCAAAAAAGTATATTAGTGTTCCTATCTTTTCACAACCCCTCCAAACTGACTGCTTCCATCTTTTGCCATCTTTTTTTTTTTTAGATTTTTCAAGGCAATGGGGCTAAGTGGCTTGCCCAAGGCCACACGGCTAGGTAATTAGTGTCTGAGGTCAGATTTGAACCCAGGTCCTCTTGACTCCAAGGCTGGTGCTCTATTCACTGCACCACCTAGCCGCCCCCCTATTGCCATCTTTTGCCAGCTTTCTCAGTATGAGTCAAAACCTCAAAGTTGTATTCTTTTGCATTTCTCTGATCTTTCCTCATTGGGAGCACTTTCATATGATTGTTAATAGTTTCAATATTTAATCTTAATATCCTCACAGAGAACTCAAATATTTATAGTTTTATAATTTAAAATTCTCTGATACAAAGGACATATTGCCTTGTATCTGGGGAGGGATTTTTCTGTGCTAATGCAATCATAGGTCCTTTTCCCTATCCCTGTATTGAAGTTTTTTAAATTCAATTACTGAGGAACTATGCCAATATAGTATTTGCAATATCTGTATAAATTGAGTGACTATAAGGATCCAATATATAAAATGATGATGCGTGTATAGGATATAGTTGTCTATTTATGCCTTGTTTTTAATTCAGTTTATTTTGATTCAGTGTAAATTTAAAAATACTGAGCACCTTGTCAGGCATTTTGAGATATGAAAATGGTTAATATCTAATTCAGCCTAAAGATGCTGTGGAGAGGCTAAATAAAAATGAATAATAGAAAATAAATATTTTGCTGTAGGGGTGTTAGCATTTTAGTAAAGGCTTGTCCTATGTTTTATTCTTTGCCAATATTAAAAACAGTTTCAAATTGCTGATTTTGTTGCAGCATGTTCTCTTCTACTAAGGCATAGATGTTCTGGCAAAGGATCTCACAATGATATTATCACCCATTTGATTTAGACCAAGGATTTGCTTAAACTGCCACAGTTAGAATACATAGCTTTTTTTTTTTTTAGTCTTTTGCAAGGCAAATGGGGTTAAGTGGCTTGCCCAGGGCCACACAGCTAGGTAATTATTAAGTGTCTGAGACCGGATTTGAACCCAGGTACTCCTGACTCCAGGGCCGGTGCTCTATTCACTGCGCCACCTAGTCACCCCAGTACATAGCTTTCCACAAAAATTTTTCCTGGTTCCATTCACCAAATCTTATCTGACAAAATCCTAAGGTACTAAAGGGTTAAGACAGTCACTAAATGATCTAAATGCGATTTAGAAAATCAATCTGACTGAATCTTTGTTAAGTCTTACATACCAGACTCATACAGACATGGTATGAGGTTGCACGAACTAGTTAAAGCAAATAGTATTATTTAAGTCCAAATTGTTATTGAGAAAAAGGTAATATTGGAAAGGTAATGAAATATACTGTTCGAGTATGTCTGCATGACAAGCTCTACTTGCAAATTTGTTCAAATTCCTTCCTCTAATTATTGATGCAAGCACAACTGTAATACTTAGACTATGTAGGCATATCGCCAAAAAAGTCCAACCAGTTGCTTGATAGTATATGTACTGAAATTTTTACTTTTCAGCTTCTTTGTCTTCATAATTTAGTTTCCATTAGGTATTGGAAAATAGTCAAGATATTTAAAATATTGTTGCTGGGGTTCTGGTTATTTTGGTTAAAGATCTTAGTGTAGGAATTCTTGACTTTGTATCATGACCTCTTTGGTGATCTGACAAAGACTAAGAATCAGAATTATATCTTTAAATCCATAAAGTAAGATTCACAGAATAACAAAGGAAACCAATTACATTGAGATGAAGATGTTATTTTCTTCTC
The DNA here is from genome assembly GCF_037893015.1 of Macrotis lagotis. Classification (NCBI taxonomy): domain Eukaryota; kingdom Metazoa; phylum Chordata; class Mammalia; order Peramelemorphia; family Peramelidae; genus Macrotis; species Macrotis lagotis. Next base: position 174,539,888 of record NC_133666.1, read on the forward strand.
ATCTGAGTTCATGGACTCTCTCAATTCTATCTAGAGAGGATCTGTGGATTCTAGGTCTTTCACTAGAACCCTATTCAGGTTTGATGTTGGAACAAATTAAAGCACTGACAAAACACTGAAAAGCTGAAAAAAAAGATTACTTTGTCCTAATACACAAGGAGATGCTGCAACTTATCTTTCCCTCTGAGACTAAAGCACTTCTTTTCCTAAAGAAACATGATAATGGTATATATTGGGAAGCATCCAGTGATATGAACCACATAGTTCAGTAGAAAAGGAATATATTTGACAGATTCAGCTTTTTATGCATTGAATGTGTAATTCCCTTCTCACTACTGCCAAATTGTCCAGGCAGAATAGACACACAATCACACACACACACACACACACACACACACAGAGAGAGAGAGAGAGAGAGAGAGAGAGAGAGAGAGAGAGAGAGAGAGAAATACACCACTTAGTCTTTTATCTCTTTCCCAGGAGGATTATATCCTGCAATTACACTGAGCAGTATCTCAGTCTAGATTTGAACGCCAGCCTTCCTGAATCCATCATGCCACCTGGTGAATTCTGGGTGAGGATTGTAAGAGTAATCAAGATCTGGGGAACTACAGCTAGCCAAAGTAGTTAAGCACGTTTATTATCACACAGTAAATGTCTGAGGCCAGATTTAAACTTCTTGTACTGACTAAAAACCTTGCATTCTACACTGAACTGACTTAAATAAATAAGATATTTTCACAAATTATTAAAATGAGAGTGCTTATATTTATTGATGTTTAAGTTCTCATTTTTAAAATCTAGTTAATATGAAGAATTTAGTAAGCTCATCTCTTAGTCATCCTTTAGTTTGGTATCATCACATTTTTACAGTGGGGTGTAATGTGTACCTAAGTTCTGTCATCCTTCATTCTTTCATTTGGGTTTGGGTGGGAGGCAGGGTACAGTGCCTAGATCTTTGATTTTGAGATCCACAACTTCTCTTCTATCATATTTTCTTCCACTTCAGGATTTTTGTGTTCCAAATATATTAATTTCTCCCTTTCAAAAGTGAGGCTTTCTATTTTATATTTAATTGTCTGTTAATTGAAATTTTAAACTATTTCATGGCAGGGTCTAGATTCTGAGCTATATTCATTCCTAATATCTTCTTTTATGAATTGCATTTTTCTTTTGAAACTTTCTTGAGATTCTTTTGTAGTCCCTTTTCTGGGGTGGGGGGGCAGGTCTACAGGATTTGGTTTTGCAGCAGACTTTGGCTCACTTTCCATTGTCTTGTAATATTTGCCAAGAGAACTTTGTAATTCCTTTGAGATTTAAGCCTTATCTATCCTTTTGCCTCCAGAATCCTCACTGCTAATTCATTTACTTTTCTCTGGGCTTTTGTTGAGAACCTATCCTCCTGAAATCTTTGCTTTTGCCATTCCTTTTTATTCCTTTGTCACTTACTCTTTGACTCATTTTTTTTGGGGGGGTTGGACTTCCTCAATCTTTGTCACCCCTGCCCTTAGTAGTCTGGGGGATGGGGGGAGAGAATCACAGGACTAACTCTGAGTTTCAATCTTTTTTTTCTTTAGGTTCATTTTAGCTATGCATACTGACTTTGTACTTCAATTCTGCCCTTGATGGATTTTTCCCCCTTCTTTAACTGGGCTGAATGAAGCTCTATATGTTTAGGATACCTATTCAGGCTTTTTTCCCCCAAAAGCAGCCCTCCTCCCTTCATCCTCATATAGTGGGACAGAGTCAATGCATGTTACTTGTTATTGGATGGGGACAGAAAGGTGCTAATAAAGGTGATAGGCTCCAAAATGAACTCTAGATAGAAACCTGTGTAACCCCATTTAGTTTTTTTTTTTCAAGACAATGGGATTAAGTGACTTGCCCAACGTCATACCCAGGGCATTTCATCTCATTACCTAGGTAATTATAAAGTTTCTGAGGCTGGATTTGAACTTGGGTCCTCCTGACTCCAGGGCCTGTGCTCTATCTGCTTCTATCTAGCTGTACCCTGTTTAGTTCTGTAAAGGCGGGTAGGATTAGTGATAGATTTCTCTGGTGTTAACTTGGAAAGGTTTTATCTTGTCAATGTTTTCAGCTAAGTAGTACACTCAGAAAGATCTGAGTCAAATCTAGCTTCAGATTTACTGGATAAAGAAGAATTCCTCAAAAGACCAATTTCCATTTAACAAAACTTTACTCAGACATTCACCTTCAGGAAAGAAACTATCCTTAATGTAATTTTTTAAAAGAAATCTATATTTTTTAGGTTTGTTCATTTAGGAAGTGTGTATCATTTAGTAGGAACACTGAGTTACTGGGGGAAATTTGCTAGTGATGTTGATTTGGATCCCTTTGGAGACTTAAAAAAAATTTTATGCTGAAGTTCCTGATGGTTCCTAAGGAGTCATAACTGACTAATGTGTAAATCTTTCTTCATTCATGAGCTGCCCACTCAATGGACTGTGACGACTCCTTTGGAGAGTTCCAGTCTGTTGCATGAGTACACATCCACAGAAGCTGGCCTATTTTTTTGCACTGAACTTCATTTAGGTGTTTGTGTGTGTGTGTGTGTGTGTGTGTGTGTGTGTGTGTGTGTGTGTGTGTGTGTGTGTGAGAGAGAGAGAGAGAGAGAGAGAGAGAGAGAGAGAGAGAGAAAATCAATACATGAAAATAAGTTTCTGATTCTAAACCTTCTTTTAGGTTATTGTTCAGAAGTTTCTTAATAGGTTATTTCTTTTTTTTCCACCATGTTATACTGAGGTCCTCAGAGCCAGTGTCTCCTAATTACTTTGCTGGAATCTCATATCCAAATGTGACAAATATGTGACAAATTGAAATGCTTGTTTCATATAGCAAGTGGGAACTGTTTAGTATCATTTTGTAGAGTTTATGGATGAGTTAGAAAAACCAGACTTACATTTTTTCATGATTTAGTGACACGTGTCAAAGGATAACTACCATGGAAGATGAAACTTGTCCCTGATTCAAGTGGACAAATTTAAAGTTGAACAGTAGATAATATAAAGAATTTTCATATAGTCCTATCAATAGACATTCAGAAAAAGGCACTTCTTTCATGACAGTCCTGACAGTGACCTTTACAGTCATGCCCACATTTTATGGATAATCCTCACCACTTGAGCATACAAATATTTCCCCTTCTCTCAGAACAACACTCAGTTTGAACTTTTTTTTGGTATCTAAATCTACTACCACTTTGTATTATTATGATTTTGGATTTTTCCTTTATATCTTGGCTTTCCAACAAGATTGTAAATATATTAAGGATAAGGAGTGTTATATTCTTCTTTTCAAACTTCATTATATCCTTTGTCTTTTCATTTGATTTATTTTACAGTTAATGTGGATTATTAGCTGTTTTCTTATCTCATCTCATTCAGAGACATTTTGACTAGCAAAGGTCTCTCAAGCTTTTTTTTTTAAAAAACATTATTTATTTTTCCAACTACATATAAAGATTGCATTCAACTTTCATTTTTTTGGTAAGATTTTTGTTAGATTTTGACAGTGAGTAATATGAAACAAGTTATACATATATAACTATGTTAAACTTATTTCCATATTTCATGTTGTGAAAGAAAAATCAGAAAAAAGTAAAAGAAAGTGAGGTCTTGCCAATTTTTTTATTTTTAAGTGATTTATTTATTTTCACATTACTACAATAATCTTATGAAAGTAGACATAACCCCCCTTCCCCCCCAGAGAAAAAGAAAACTCAAGAGAAAGGAAGTGAAAGGGAAAAAAAGTGTACTTCAGTCTGTGTTCAGATACCTTTGGCTTTGTTTCTGGGATTGGTTGCATTTTTTATCATAAGTCCATCAGAGAAGTTACTTCAATATTTTTTCCAACACTTGCTATTGTTAACTATATTTCCCTCCATTCTATTCCTCCCCACTGCCATTGATTTTTCTTTCTCTTTTCTTTTACTCTGTTCCTCCTTAGAAGTGTATTGTATCTGATTATCCTCTCCAATGACATCCCCCCTCCCCCTTCTCCCATCCCTTTCCTCTCCTTTATCTTCTTGGGTAATTTTGATTTCTATACCCTATTGAGAGTGTGTTATTTCCTCACTGAGCCATATCTGATGAGAATGAAGGCTCACTCATTTTCCCTTACCTTTCCTCCTTCCACTCCATTGCAAAAGCTTTTTCTTGACTTTTTTTGTGCATTATCTTAGCCCATTCTACCTCTCCTTTCCCTTTCTTCCAGTACATTCCTTTTTCACCGATTGACTCCATCTTTATAGTATATTATACCTTTAAATTCAGTTCCTTCCTTTGCCTTGTCTATATATGTTCCTTCTAACTGTTCTTATAAATGAGAGGCTTATATGAGTTATCAGTATCTTTTTCCCATGCAGGAATACACACAGTACAGCATTGTTAAAATCCTCATAATTAGCCCTTTCTGTCCACCCTTTCTATGCTTTACCTGAGTCCTGTAATTGAAGATAAAACTTTCTTTACAGCTCTGGTCATTTCAACAGGAAAGTTTGATAGTCCCCTGTTTCATTGAAAATCCATCTTTTCCCATGGAAGAGGATGATCAGTTTTGCTGGGTAGTTAATTCTCGGTTGTAGTCCAATCTCTTTTGCTGTCTAGAATAGCATATTCCAAACCCTAAGAGCCCTTAATGTAGAAGCTGCTCAATCCTGTGCAATCCTGACTGTAGCACCACCAATTGAATTGTTTCTTTCTGACTGAAAAAAAGTTGTTTCTTTCTGACTAAAAATAATTTTCTCTTTGATTGGGAGTGCTGGAATTTGACTATAATATTCCTGGTTTTTTTCTTATTTGGGGGGATCTCTTTCAGGAAGTGATTGGTGAATTCTGTCAATTGGCTGATTTACTGTACTTCCAAAGCTTTTGGGGGTTTTTAGGACATCCTTCCCAGGGACCTTAATTCCTCCAGTGTCTTCTGAGAGGCTCTGACTACTCTAATGATCTGTACTCTGGTCTGTGGATGACCACAGGCACTCCCCTCTGCCCTGGAGCTCTGAGGAGGGTCCCTGCTCCTCCATGGTAGTATGGGGGCCCAGAATGGGTGCTGGATCTGAGTATGGGCAAAGCAGCAGTGTCCTGACCCAGGGATAGCAGAGAGAGACCTCTGTAATCTTTCCCCATCTTCTAACTGTCTGAGGGCTGAGCATTCTGTAAGCAGCTACTAGATGGCTCCATAGGTTCCTGGGGCTTCCCTGAGGCCTGTGCTGGCCTGGACCCTGTGTTCACTCTGATGTGGCAGAGTTTTCCATCTGACCCTCCAAGCCATCCCAGTGATCCCCAGGCTAAGAGGTCTGAAAACTGTTCCTGCTGCCCAGGACCTAGGTACCCCCAGGGACCCAGGCTCCTGTGGGCTGTTCCTGGAAGGCTGGAACTGGTTTGCTCTGGCATGGTCTGGTTGTGGCCCTGCAGCTCCTTCCAACCCTGGTCCCAGTGGAATAGACCTTTCCCACAGATCAACCAAACTGTCTTGGGCTGGAAGATTGCTTCACTTAATCTTTTTGTGGATTCTGCTCCTCTAGATTTTGTTTGAGTCATAATTTTATGACTTTTGAAGTATTTTTTTAGGGGGGGAAGAACTTGGAATTCTTATCTTCACACTGCTATCTAACCTTTTACATCAAATCTTCCTATCAATTAAAAAAAAGAACATGAAGATGAGTACTCCAAATATATAAAAATTTATTTTATAAATTCTCTCATGTACTATTACTATGGTAATAATCATGTAAATTATAAATACATAAAAACATACATTTAATATTATGGAATAGACAATGAAATTTTTAAGTAGGGGACTTGTGCTTTAGGAAAATCATTTTGGCAGTTGTATAAAAGATGGGTTGTAGAGAAGAGTACCATTTAAAAAACTATTGCAGTAGTTTAGTCAAGAGATGATAGGGGCTGCTAGGTGGTGTAGTGGATAAAACACAGGCCCTGGAGTCAGGAGTGCCTGAGTTCAAATCCAGTCTCAGATACTTAATAATTACCTAGCTGTGTGGCCTTGGGCAAGCCACTTAACCCCGTTTGCCTTGCAAAAACCTGAGAGAGAGAGAGAGAGAGAGAGAGAGAGAGAGAGAGAGAGAGAGAGAGAGAAGAGATATCAAGGGACAACAGCAAGAGATGTGGAGGTAGAAATGTCAAGAATTGATAACTGATTGGATATGGAAGGTGAAGGAGAGTTGAAGAGTCAAAGATAACACAAAAGGATTGGGCACCTGGAAGCTCGGCAGAATGAAGAACAGAAATTCTTCAGAAGAGTATGTTTGTGATTAAATATAATATAAAATGACTTGACATAACCCATATGTGTCTGCTTATACTCTGACTCAACCAAAATGGAAAGGGAAAATGCAGAATTGATCTCTGGAATATAGAGCCACCTATTGAGAGGCTTCTGTTGTACCCATAAGTTCATCTAGGGGCAGAAGTGAGTATGCTGAGAAAAAGGAGGAAAGAAAACTACTGCCATATAGGGGTTAGTTTATAAGTGGGACTCAGAAGGGGAGATTGAGAGCTTCCACAGAGGAGAGAGGGGGAGAGTAAAGGAGAGTGGAAGGGATAAGGGTATATGAGTTTGTGTTGGAGACTAGAACTATGAGTAACTATTGTGGGGAGAATGGGATACATTGCATCTTCCTACCTAACCACATCTCTTTAAGTAAGGTCATGATTTCGAGGAGGTGAGATCATCCCTACACAGCTTCTACTTTGGATCCCACTGGAAACATTTTGGACTTAGTGTCAAGAACACTTGGATTCAAATCTACTTCAGACATTTACTTGCTATTGGACAATTCATTTAACCTCCTAGTGTCTCTATTTCTTCATCTGTAAGGAGGATATAATAACATCTACATGGATTTTAAAAAACATTAAAGAACTTTGGTTGCCATTATTTCCTTGTTTTTTTTCCTCACCACTTAAATTTGTTTATTGGAAGGGATAAAACACTTACTAAGTACCTGCCAGGTATTGTGCTAAGTACCTTATAATAATTATCTTATTTGCTCCTCACAAAAGCTCAATGAAGGGGTGGCTAGGTGGTGCAGTGGATAGAGCACTGGCCCTAGAGTCAGGAGTACCTGAATTCAAATGTGACCTCAGACACTTAATAATTACCTAGCTGTGTGGCCTTGGGCAAAGCCACTTAACCTCATTTGCCTTGCAAAATCCTAAAAACAAACAAACAAAAATCAATGAAGTAGGTACTATGATTATTTTCATTTTATAATTGAGTAAACTAAGGTAGAAATTATTCCTACTGTGCCTGGAAAATATATCATACACATCTTGACATGTTGAAATACTTCTTTTTGGGATAAAATTCAGGTGTCACTGTGCATGAAGCCTTCTGTAATACCCCCAGTTAAAATATACCAGACATATTCAAGCTTCAAAAAAAGAAATCTTAAAAGACTAGAATAATTAATCAAAAGCAAGAAAATGAAATTTAATCAGGATAAATATATTCAAAGACAGCTGCACAATACAAGATGGAGAAGACATGGTATAAGAGCAGTTCATGTGAAGGATACTTAAGAGTTTTTAATAGAATACAAGCACAATAGATCTTTCCTAGAGAACTAAGACAGTCAACAGTGAATTAAGTTAGTAAGCCATGACTGCCAAAAATCTAATGTAAACTTCTATTGCCCTAATAGAAAAATACAATCTGGATCAGGGGGGTGATAGTCCCACTGCACAGTGACCTGGTCAGATCACATCTGGAATATTATGTTTGGTTCTGGGTGCATTGTAAAAGAGCCAATGACAAATTGGAGCAAGTCCAGAAGATAGCAACCAGGATATCAAGGAGACCTGAAGCCAAGTATTGCCCTCTTTGGATATAAACATTTTATTAGCTAAATAAATGGACAATCCCATGAGAAAAGCATCTAGAAGTAGTTTTGAGGACTTGAGAGAAAACTACCTCTTAGATAAGTGTATTGTGAGGAACATCTTGAAAATGTTTCAAAGGAATAAACTGACTGAAGGTAGAATTTGCTTATCCATCACTTCATTTACAAATGCCTGCTTTCAGAATTTTGAAGGATATAAATGAGCATCTATAAATCAAAGTCCTCTTTGGATAATGTGGGAAAACTTGTATTATATTTTTGCCATCTCTGATAAAAGTGCATAATTGCTTTGTTTTACTTTTGACCTGGATTAGAGCTGGTCACTATGTATGAAGATGCTCTATAGAAATCATTTGAAGCCAGAAGAAGAGGGATAGAAGAGAGATGAGAAGATAGAACAGAAGTTAAAAAAATGAGAAGGAAACAATAACTTTTTTAAAAGAGGAATTGGCAGAGATTGCTCATTGGTGTCTGAAAGAGGGGTGGAGAAGAACCAGAAAAGAGTTGGTTTGGGCTGAGTCTACTGAGAAAGAGCTTATTTAAATCTCACAAGCTCAATAGCTACTAGAACCTCTGAAGAGGAAGCTAAATCTGCTTATTGTGTTGAAGAGCTGGCTGGAATTTTTTGCTTTCTAGAGATTTCCATAGTTTGAGAGAGGGGAAACTCTTCAGGGCCTTTTCTATATTATCTTTTACTATTTGAGATGAAACTTCTCAGATTCCAGGAAGCATATCTGATGAGATCTGCAGTTCTTTAATTGGAGAGAATCACTTACAATTGAAATAGTTTAACAATGTTTTAGCATCCAGAGACTAGAAAGTTGCAGTCTTTGGTCTTAAGGTACCTGTTTCACTAAAATAGCTTTAGTAACACTGTTTCAATGACCCCAGAGAGTAGAAAATCTCTCACCCATAGGGAGAATGTAGAATTTGAAAAAAGGAAGGGCTGTTTCTTTAAAGTGGATACTAAATTGCCCTGGGCACATAGGTTTCCCTACTGTGGCTCTTTGTTTTGTAAGTATGTTACCTACTCTCTCCTACAAACGTGTGTACTGGTGGAAGTGTTACCCAGGTTAATGGGTAGATTTTATTACATTTTGATTATTTCTACTTTTGTCTTCTAATGGGTTAATGTTATGATTATTATTGCTTTGCCTTATTTTAGTAAATGTTTCAAGCTTAGGAGTTAATAGTCCCATCACTGACTAATTTTATATAAATAGGAAACACATGGGTGTGAGCTCAAATGCTACAGTGGCATAGAAAAAATGTATTTTTCCCACATCAGGGTTATTTCTAGGATAATGAAAGTAGCAGTATGGTCTTACTCACGACTCTCCCCTGCCCGCCCCCCCCATTCTGAAAAATGTTTTTCAGACTTGCCAATGTGAGTGCTTAGTGTTTTCCAAGACACAAATCTCCCAGGCCTGTTTGGCACTATTTTGACACAAAGCATAAAACACCTGTGGTTGGAGAAAGTGAGGATACATGTTCATTTCTGTTATTTTATATTCCCATCTAGGGTATTATCTTTGGTCCTTGTTTTTCAAGCTTCCCTTCTGGTTTTCCAGCATTTAAATTGAACTTTGAACTTGAATGTTTTTTGGCTAGTCATAGCCTTGTGATTATAGGGTGGTCCCCGACCTTTAGATTAAGTATAGACTAAAATTCTTTTTTTAAATTTATTTTTATTAAATGTATTATTTGAGTTTTATAATCCCCCCATCTTACTTCCCTCCCCTTCCCCACGAAAAGCAATCTGTCAGTCTTTACTTTGTTTTCATATTGTACATTGGTCCAAATTGAGTGTGATGAGAGAGAAATCATATCCTTGAGGAAGAGACAAAAAGTCTAAGAAAAAACAAGATCCGACAATAAGATATTTGTTTTTTTCCTAATTTAAAGGGAATAGTCCTTGAACTTTGTTCAAACTCCACGGCTCTTTATCTGGATACAGATGGTATTCTCCATTGCAGACAGCCCAAAATTGTTCCTGATTGTTGCACTGATGGAATGAGCAAGTCCTTTAAGGTTGATCATCACCCCCATGTTGCTGTTAGGGTGTACTGTGTCTTTCTGGTTCTACTCATTCACTCAGCATCAACTCATGCAAATCCCTCCAGACTTCCCTGACATCTCATCCCTCTTGGTTTCTAATAGAACAATAGTGTTCCATGACATACATATACCACAGTTTGCTAAGCCATTCCCCAATTGAAGTACATTTACTTGATTTCCTACTCTTTGCCACCACAAACAGGGCTGCTATAAATATTTTTGTACAAGTAATGTTTTTACCCTTTTTCATCATCTCTTCAGGGTATAGACCCAGTAGTGGTATTGCTGGGTCAATAGACTAAAATTCTTTACGCATTTCACCAAGCAAACAAATATTTCTTGTACTGAGATCTATAGGAAGAAACCCAAATTCAAGTTCTGCCTTTTTTGATCATATCAAAACCAGCAAAATTTTCTTAAATTGTAATATAGGTAAAGCATTTACATACCAAATGTTTAGAGCAGGTGTGTTTAACCTGCCTCAAAGCCCAGTCATGTGGTATTAGTACATTTTATTACTATACTCATTTATAATATGGGTTACATTGTAGTCATAAATAAATAAATATTAAATTCTAAATGTGGTCATTAGCAAGTTTTTGGTGGGTGATACAGCCCATAAGAGCTAGAAAAATTAGACCTCAGTGGTTTAGTGGAACACTAAAGTAGGGAGGGTCTTAAATAGGGGTGTCAACTATAGCTATGGGTAAGATATACAAGAAGGGACAGTTAGGTGGCACAGTGGCTAGAGCACCAGGCCTGGAGTTAAAAAGATTCATCTTCTTGAGTTCAAGTGTGGCTCAGACTTACACTAGCTCTGTGACCCTCAGTGAGTCAGTTAACCCTATTTGTCTCAGTTCTTCATCTAAGCTGGAGATGGCAAACTACTTCAATATCTTTGTCAAGAAAACCCCAAATGGGATCTCAATTGAAAATAACTGAATAGCAACAAAGTTATTTTTATAACTTTCCAAACTTGGGCTGGTCTAATAGTTTTTCTCTGGGACTTAATTGTAGTCAGATGGTATAGTGAAAAGAACACTGGAATCTGGAAGACCTTAGTTCACATCAAACCTCAGATACTCACTAGCTATATGACTCTGGACACTTGACTTATCTCTGCTTGCCTCAGTTTCTGCAACTACAAAATAACAACAACAACAATAATGATGATGATAATAATAGTAGTTGTAATAGTAATACCTATTCACAAGGTTCTTGTGAGGCTAAAATGAGATACTACTTATAAAGCACAACACATATTAGAAACTTAATAAAATCTTATTCTTTTCCCTGATTATTCATGTAATTGGTCAGTCCCACCTCCAATACCACAGGTGCAGAGCCTCTAGTCTTTACTCTAGTACCCTTATTCTAGAACTCTTTCCCCACATGCTTGTGTGAATAGGTTTAATACTCTTCTCTGGGGCTTTCCTAGGGAGCTAATTTACTCCCCGCTGCAGCTTTGATATAGGTGAGAATTGCTGGGGTTCCCTCTGGCATTTACTATCTCTAGTGTCTCCAGCATGAGGATAACCTCCAGCATCTCAAATAGGATAATCAAAAGAGAAGAGAAACAACTAATGCCCCCAGATCCATTTCTTGGAGCTGAGGTAAAAGAGAGCTAAGCAGGAGAAGAACATTCCTATCCTTTTCATTGGTTCGGTTCATGGTGTCCAGGCTAAATAGAGCAGATGGGAATTGCCTGGGAGAGTTCATGTCAAGAGCAGCTGAAGAATGTTGTAAATAAGATGGCAAAAAAGAATAAATGCTTCAGTTTCACTAGTTTCAAAGAAGAAAATCAATCAAAGGAGGCTATCCCTATCATGTGGTAGAGGACAGGGTGGGCACCCTTCAAAGTAAACTGGGAATGCTCATAACTTGCCCAGAGAAACCCAGGGCTACATACATGACACTTTTAAATTTAATCTGCATAAATATCAGTTTATCCTTTAATTTATTAAGTATGGATAATCAAAAAAACAATAAATCAAACACTGATTTGTAGCATTTGTTCATTTCTGAGGGGTAAATACCTACACTGAAAATATAATTATTGGCTCTTGGGAGCCTCTATGAGCTGATTTCAGAATATTCTTGCCTGAATTCAATACCCTGTGCTAAGACAGTTGTCTTCATTACTATTACTATTAGTAACTATTACTATTACTATTAATTAATAACATCAACAATTTTTGTCTTTTAATACCGTAGTAATTCAGGTTTCTTCTCTGGCACAAAGGGAGAGTCAAAAATTTTTATGTGGATTTTAGAGCTCACAGGTGGAGGGTGGGGTATATCACCCCTAAGTCCTTTGATGTGGAAATGATAACTTTTATTTCCTAGGGGCAGAAAATCAGAGTTCAATTGGTATAAGAGAAGATATGATTTAAATCGTCAACTAGTTCATTGACTAAGATTCCCCTTGTTTATGTCAAGAGAATGTTGATGACATTCACTTCTTCCTTAGCCTCTCCCTTCCTTTTTCATACTGATGAAAGTTTTAAATTATAGGCAACTCTGACAATCCTGCCTCCAGGCTTTCTGACTTCCAGTCTATTCTACATTTAGATGTAAGAATGAATAATAATAGCATCTTATAAAACTTTTAAGTTTGGTAAAACATTTGATGATACATTTTCTCATTTAAACTGCACAACTCTGAGATAGCTACTACTATCACCCTCATTTTATAGATGAGAAAACAGGCTGAGAATTATTAAAATATTCACCCAGAATCACACAGCTGATAATTGTCTGAGGCAAGATTTGAAATCAGGTCTCAATGTCTCCAAGTCTAGTACTCTGTTCCAACTCTGACTATTTTGCTTCCCTACCCATAAACCTCTTATACTTAGCCATATGTCTAAAATGTCTTTAAATGTCATTCAAAATCCTGCATTTATCAGATCACTGTTAAAGTCTGTGCATCATACTGTGAACCACACTTTAAAAGAAATACACCTAAAGCAAGAGTTCTTGAACTTTTGATGACATAGACCATTGACAATCTGATAGGACCTTATAGACCTTTTCTTGGAATAATGTTTTTAAATGCATAAAATAAAACACATTGGATTACAAAGGATATCAATTATGCACAGTCAACAAATTTTTTTAAGGTTTTTGCAGGACAAATGGGGTTAAGTGGCTTGCCCAAGGTCACACAGTTAGGTAATTAAGTGTCTGAGGCTGATTTGAACTCAGGTACTACTGACTCCAGGGCTGGTGCTCCTAGTTGTTTTCTATATTTGCCAACTCTTCTCACCACTCTCATCAAGGGTTCTTGGAGTCCAGTAGGACTCCAAGAACCCTTGATGAGAGTGGTAGGAAGAAAGGGAGGATTAGAAATTATGGCATGAAAAGAATTATTAGCAGAATAATATAATAAAGGACAAACAGAGATGGGTTTTCTTTCATTCTTTTGAGAAGAGTTGTCTTTTGGAAGAGGGATCTATTTATTTTGGGTTGCTCTAGAGAACAGAATAATGTAGAAATAAAAATAAAGAACATCTAACAACCAGAACTGTTTCCAAATGATGTTGACTGTTCTTCAAGAGAGTGAAATTTTCACCAAAATTTGAAGTTTTTCAAAGGGAGACTAATTTCATATTACAAAGTTCAAGGGTTATTTCTTGGAGTCAGGAAAATCTGAGTTCAAATCTGGCCTCAGACACATCTAGCTATATGATCTTTGTAAATCACTTTAACCTCTGTCTTCCTAAGTTTTTTTATCTGTAATTTGGGGATAATAATACATCTCCCAGGATTGTTCGTGAGGACCCTATGAGACAATAATTGTTATATACCTTAGTATGTAAACTCAGAAGGCAATTAAACTGTGTATACCCTTGGATGCAATAATACCACTATAGTGTATGTATCGCAAAGAGACCACAAAAAATGGTAAAGGACCTATATGTACAAAAATATTTACAGCTGCCCTTTTTATTGTGGCAAAGAATTGGAAATTGAGGGGATGCCCATCAATTGAGTAATGGCTAAACAAGTTTTGGCATTTAAATGTAATGGAGTACTATTGTTCTATAAGAAATCATGAGCAAGTTGATTTCAGAAAAACTTGCAAAGATTTACATGAACTAATGCTGAGTGAAATGAACAAAACCAGAAAAACTTTATATACAGTAAGAGTAATATTGTATGATGATCAACTTTGGTAGACTTAGGTCATCTCAACAATACAATGATCCAAGACAATTTCAAAGGACTCATGTTAGAAAATGCCATCCACATCCAGAGAAAGAACAGATGGAATTTGAATGCAGATTGAAGCATATTATTTTCACTTTCTTTTTTCCCCTTTTGTTCTGTTTCCTCTTTCACAACATGACCATTGTGGAAATATGTTTAATATGATTGCTCATGTATAACCTATATCAGATTGCTTGCCATTTTGGAGGGAAGAGAGTAAGAGAGGGAGAAAAATTTGCAACCGAAATACACATAATTGGAAAAATTACTATTAATAAAAAAGGCAAACAAATAAAAAACCCATTTAATACAGTGCCTGGAACATCAAAAGCACCTTGAACTTGACTAAACTGACTAAAGTTCACAAGCTGCTACTACCACCTTTAAAGATTATCTCTTAGCAAAGGCATTTATTCAAATGGCAGAGAAAAAACAACAGTTGTAAACCATTACCCCCATAAACTTGGGGTACACTTAAAGTGTGCTGAAATGAGTATAGTAGTAGTGAGCTATATATGTAAAATGCACAAAAGGTAGCAGTGATATATATATGTATATATATATACATATATATATGTATATATATATACATATATATATGTTAAGATGTACACAAGGCAAAGGTAACACAGTAAACTTGATTCTGCAAAAGTGGGAAATCCTTTCCCTCTTCCCAGAATCCTGAAGTTCATAGATTTCATGGGTTTCTTGGTTGGGCTTGTTTGGCATAGTACAAAGCGTTTCTATTAGTCAGAGTTGGGTCCCTTCAGTGATGAATCTCACTCTAACTTATTATGACAATTGCTTAATTCTTCACCCCTTTAGACCGGGTCACATATAGACAATAACTATTTGAACAATAATCATCAAACAACTCTAGGGTTCAATATTGCTCATTTTTTAAAAATCCAATTTTCTTTTGTTGGTCTATGAGCCATTTAGGAAAAGTAGGCAGGCAAATTATGAGGCCAGTTCCTTATTTCTGCTGACATTTACATATACAAATGATCCTCTCCATAAGGTGTATTATGATCTATTCCTGTAAAGTCCTCTACTAGATACATATAGTCTTAGAGAGGTAGATCCTTTTATCTTATTGTCTTTTTAATTTGTACCTTACTATTAGCAAATTTGTTGTTCAAGTTTGAAATGGGCACATCCTTATACAAATAAGAGATTTAGCAGAAAGTATTTTTTCCTGATGCAAATGAGACAGATTTTAGTGGTCCACTCATTTTATACCACCAGAATAATCTTACTTCTTAAAACCTATAAACTTATGCAGCAGGGTTTACATCCATCAGCCTGGGCATGAGTTCAGACATAAACAAAGCTATAGCAAAGATTAGAGGGGGAAAGATTCTTTGTGGGAGTGTTTGAGATTGTTCTGGTCTAGTCTCCCTGAATTAATTTCACAGGCTTGGGGATGAGGGTGGGGTAAGGAAGAAACTCCTAGTTTATCTCCCCTTTAATTCTCTCCAGGCCTCCAGTGGGACAGGCAACTGGTGGCTAATCATTTCTTGACTGCTATTTTAATATTTTGTGGCTGCAGTCTGGTCTAGGCACAGGAAAAATCAGAATGTAAGAGATTGTGGAGAACTGTGTGACCAGAGAGACTATTAGGAATAAACATGGTTGGGTGTTGGATTGGAATAAGACTAGATGGTAATGGCAGCTAGCATGAAATTTCCTAACCATGGTGAAATCAGTGGGAGGCGAATCTAACCCCCAAAACTTTTTTTCTGATTCCTTGCCAAGCCCATATTGACTAGTTCCAAAGCCTCAGCAAAATCTCCTTTTCCCTATGCCTCAAGCAGGGAGGGGTTTGATGGGGAATTTGGAGAAGAGTCAATTCACGAAGTAGGTTTGCTGTTTGCAAACTTCTTTAGATGCACTATTCTGGTTTTCATAGATCCCATAGCTGCTAAAGATAAATTGTTTAATGCATGTGAATGAGGTTGGTAAATCAAAGCAGTCATTTTTTAAAAAGTATATTATAGTTCATATTCATAGATTTATATAGAGCCTAGAGATGGCCTTGCTTCTTTTGAACTTTGGTGAACAAGGTGAAGTCTCCCCCCCCCCCCCCGCTTCTCACCAAGAGAAGTAATATTCATATTAATATATTTTCTGAGTGTCCTCTGGTGACCTGCAGCAGTGGGAAAAGCCAGGGCAAGTACATAGCAATAACCTTTGGTATGGCTACATGGCTTAGAGGAATGGGAACTGGAGGACATAGCCTCCCAGTCTAAATAAGTACCCGACAGCTTCTTTCTCTGTAAGCTACAGAAAGTAGGGAAAAGAACCAGGCACACAGTAGGGCCAGAGCTACCAAATATAAACCAATATCTACCCCGACTCCAATCAATTAAAGATTTGGTTGATTCTTCACCAACTCTTAATGTTCTGCACCTGTGAATTCTGGCTCCTTCTTCCTCAGTTTCAAATTTCTCTCTCTGTGTTCCCTGTGAGCTATGCATGGCATTGAGGTTACAGTGAGTAGAATAGTTTGTGGTAGGCATTTTATTTTACTTAAAAATATTTATTATTTAAAATGTTTTATTGATTACTTTTGCTTTTTACATCAAATAGTCTTACTAAATATTGCCCAACCCAATAAAAGAATGTCAGCTAAAACTTGATTTCTGAGAGGACAACTTACTTTTTTTCCAGGCTGCAATATATTTGGGGTTGGAAAACATTGATTTAGATAACTTCCAATGATCTTTCTAAATTTGAATCTATAAATTTACTTTTGAAAGCAATTTATGTAACATTTGAGTTACTTGTTCTCTCAATATTTGATATAATTCATTTGTTAATCTAGCTGGGTCTCAGATTCTTTTCTTTTTTGTTACTTTCTTCTTCTTTTGAATTTTATAACCCCCCCACCAATCTTGATTCTCCCCCCCATCTCGATCCCCACCCAGAAGGCAATCTGATAGTCTTTACATTGTTTCCATGCTACACATTGATCAAAATTGAATGTATTGAGAGAAAAATCATATCAGATTCTTTTCTCAAAGAATTCTTGAAGAATTTATGATCTGTTCATTTTCCATTTCTGGGTTCTGGTTATTTAAATTCTCTTCCTTGCCTTCCCCCTTCTCCCTGCCCTGTTACTGTGAATGTTTTCTATTCCCATCACTAAGAATGGATTTATCGATTTTGTTGATATAGAAAATGGGTCAATAAATTTCTGGCAAGTAAATTTTTTAAATCTATTTCTAATTCTTTTTTATTTTTTATTTTGATAATTTGTGTTTAGAGAGATATACATTTGTCCTTTAAGAATAGATTTGATCAGGGTGGCTAGGTGGCATAGTGGATAAAGCACAGGCCCTGGAGTCAGGAGTACCTGGGTTCAAATCCAGTCTCAGACACTTAAAAATTACCTAGCTGTGTGGCTTTGGGCAAGCCACTTAACCCCATTTGCCTTGCAAAAATCTAAGAAAAAAGAATAGATTTGATTGCATCTCAACAGTTTTGATATATTGTTATTCTTTTCCTTGATTTATTTATTGTATTTACCATTTGCTCTTCCTCTCACACATTTTTACGGGTATTTTAGTCCATTAAAGTTAGAATTCTATTCCAAATACTCTATATTGACTATATTTTCATTTTTTGTGGTCAGTAAATTATGTTTAATATGTCTGCTTTTCTGCATTTGCTTATCAGTTTGTTATGACCTAGAACAAAGTTATTTTTTAAAAATGTATCATGTAAAGCACATTTAAGAAATTTATTTTTTATTTCCATATAGTAATCATTAGAAATCTATCATTTCTTATCACTTAAACTTTTAAAGTTTTGTTTGTATCCTTAGCTTTCTTGTACATGTTGTTAGATTTATCTAAGTCAAGTCAAATAAATAAGCATTTATTAATGGCCTATAATGTGCCAGACATTGGTTTAAGTACTGGAAATTTAAGTCCTTGCCTTCAAGAAGTTCACAGTCTAATAAGGGGGCAGGACAATATGCAAAGAAGCTATATGCTTGCAAAATATGTATAGCATAAATTAAGAGTAATCAACAGAGAAGAAACATTAACATTAGGGATCAAGAAAAGCTCTTATAGAATAGGTATGGGAATTGTCTGGCTTGCAAATCTAGGAGATTTTTAGGGGTTAAATAATTAAATTTTTGACCAAATATAGCAAGCTAATTTTAAGGTGATAATTTTGTATGACCCATGAATGATGTTATAAACATCCAAATGATCTTTGACACCCTGTTGTAGAAAGTATACTTTTAGCTGAGACTTGAAGGAAGACAAGGAAACTAAGAAATGGAGTGAAGAGGAAAATGTCATCCTCAGTGCCTTACTCTCTCTCACTCTCCCCAATTTCTAATCTGTTGTCATGACCTGTCAATTAATAATCCTCTAGAAAAGTTTTTCTTCTTACACTGCCACCACTCTGGGTGGCATCATCACCTCATGCCTAGATTACTACAATAACCATTAGAGGCACAGCAAAGGGGCCAATGTCATGAACTCAAAGAGAATGTAGGAGAATGAGGTAGGAAAGATTCAGGTTATAGAAGGTTTTAAATGAGAAACAGATTTGATATTTGATTTTGCAGATGATAGGAAGCTATTGGAGCATATTGAATAGGGGAATGACATGGTCAGACTTGCTCAAAGATTGCTTTGACAGCTGAGTGGAGGATGGACTGTATTAGGGAGAGCCTTGAGGCAGAGATAAAACTAGCTGATTATTGCACCCAGGAGACCTTTTCTCCCTTCACCCAGACTAGACCCAGATCATTGCCTCTTGCTTTTACTTTCTCTCCTTTTAATGCTGACTTTGTGATCTTTCTTGAAGAATTGATTTGTTTTATTTATAACTATTCCTTTCCTAATTCTACTTTCCCTCTTAAACTCCCCTCTCCCCATGGTCTTTCTCCATCAATTTTTCTGTTGACTTTATTGCCTTATACATAAAATTACTACCTTTTCAACTCTCTTTTCTGTCTTTCAGATGAAAGTGAGGTTAATGAGGTGCCATCTCTCCTCATACCATCTTTATAGTTGTATATTTTTCCTTTGATATAATGCAGTTATAAGAAATAGTTAATTTATTTCCTCTTCATTTCTTCCCTAGTGTAATCTTTTAAATTCCTTTTTTTTCTTCTCTTAAAACCAACAAAACATAACAAAACCACTCTCAGACCTTGTGTTAGTCTTTTACTTCCTATATGACCCTTGAAAATAATGGAATGATAAAGGGACAGTCATCTTTTCTTAATCATTTAAAAGATTAAACACATCATCATAATTTTGTTCCTTCCAATTGATCAAATATATTTACCTTTCTATTTTCTTTTATGATTCATTGAAATATGGTATACAGGTTTTTTCTTTGGTCATGTTTTTCAAGGAGTTTGTTAACTTTTGAAATATATCTCTTCCTCCTGTTTTCAATGTCAGTATTTTTGATAGTAGATAGGATAGCTATATTTCTACCTTTTCAGTCTTTTAGCTTTGATCTAAATAGCTTTTGTTGTTTCATGGAATCGATGAGTTCTGATTGCTTCATTTCTTTTAATGTTACCACTGCAAGTGATGTTTTTGAACTTCTATTCCATGATATTTATTCTCTAATATTTCATCCTCAAGAGTTCTAATTTCACATTTTATCTGTTTCTTCTATTCTCTCCTGAAGTCTTTGTGACAAGTTCATTCTTTTCCTAAGGCTCTACTTGTACAAGTTGTGGGGTTACTTTCATCTCCTTTGTATATTTCCTAGTATTTCTTTAATTCATTGTATTTTTTTAATTGTATTAGGAATTTTCTTCATTTATCTATGTATTCAGACTCAGTACTTCTACTGAGACTTTGTCCAGGGCCAACATCTTTTTCCTTTAACAGTATTGGATGACATGGCTATGCTTGGGTCTTGATCCCTTTGCAGTTTAGATCTCATTGTTAGATAATTCTAGACTAGGTGATTGGGTTTTAGTTCTCTAACTAGCCTTCTTCTGAATCTCTGACCTGGAACAGAGAGATAGAACCAGGCCACACCCTTTGATTCAGTCTCTGGGTTCTGCCCTTGTCTCCTGGTGGCTCAATATGCATGTTGACTTCTGTTCCATCTTTGTCACTTGACTAGGGACTTTTTTTTCCTATTGGTCTCAGATTTCTTGGAGTATACTTTCTTTTATATATTCTCTGAGTTCATTTTCTCCTCCAATTCATTGTGGATCATTTACTGGAAAATAGTCTTGTCCCTTAGCATGGACCTAGAACTGAAATAAAACTGGCTTTATGACATAATTCCTAGAGAGATTAATGACTTTAGGCCTCCTTGTATGATCCTTGATGAAAATGCTCATAGATTTCCAGTTATCTTCTTTTGCTAGGCTAGATTGGAGAAGATACTAGTGCCTTTTGGGTTTCATTAATTGTTTGCTTCATCTGGTAGTCTTTTTCTTATTTGTCAAAGAATGGGAATATGGGCTTTTCTACCAGGTCTATGACTTCAAGAAGACATAATTTTGTTTTGTCCATAAGCTACTTTTCCGAGCTTGTTACATTGTGAACTTCATGAAGTCAAGGAATAAATCTTAAGCATCCTTGTAATACTCCAGCAGCTACTGTTTTGTATATAGTACATGTTTAATAAATAGCTGTTGGAAGGATGAATGAAAAAAGATTTATCTTACACCATTGTTCCCCCTTCAGGCAGAAGAGACTTCCTTCATTTATCGAACATGTCCAATGTTTTCTTATTTCTGTGCCTTTGCTAATACTGTTACTTCTGCCTAAAATGCCCATCTTCTACCAATTTTTGTTTAATTCTATTTCAAAGTAGAATTCTTCATTATGTCCCTTATGATTCTTGCAGGGGGGAAGTAACCTTTTTTTTTAATGGCCCTGTATTACTTTAAATCTCTTTTGTAGAGATTATCACATATTGTCTTCTGTTAAAAAGTCATTTCCAGACACAGTCCATACCCCTTACAGAAGAATTTTATAATCTTATTGTGGACAGGGATGATATAACTGTTTTTTTAATCTCCTAGAGAAGCCTTCATAGTATTTTGTATTTAATAGGTATTACCTTCAGTAAATATTTATTAAATTGTATTAAACTCAACAAGTGGGAGGGAGAAGCAGTTAATTCTTTAAATTATCTATTCTTATAGCAAGAGTGGGTGATTAGGCTATAAAAGGAAGGAGGTGAGTGAGATGTCTTAGTAAATGCAATTAGGAAAAGAAATAAAATGCAGAGTAATAACTTTTACATGTATGTTTACATATATAGATTTTTTTTAGGTTTTTGCAAAGCAAATGGGGTTAAGGGCTTGCTCAAGGTCACACAGCTAGGTAATTATTAAGTATCTGAGGTCCAATTTGAACTCAGGTACTCCTGACTCCATGGGGCAGTGCTCTATCCACTGCGCCATCTAGCTGCCCCAAGGGTATACTTCTTAATAATAAATAGTTTTTGAATTTGTAGTGTAAACAAAAGTATAATTAATGAAAATATTCATTGTTCCTAAATCAATTTTTCTTCAGTTGTAGCATTTTATACTAATATATGTATATACATATATTTCTAGGTATGACAAATGTGTTCATTTGGGTGGTCAAATGGTACCTATTCTGTGACTAATTTATAATGTATAATTACAAGGTTCTTTGGAATTAGAGAAAATGTAAGGTTACTAAGGAGGGAATTAAGAAATGTTCCATCTAAACTAAGTTCTCAGCTCACAGGTATATGTAATTGAGATCTAGAAGGGACATTAGTTATGATCTCATTCCCATCCTCTCCCCCTATCTTTTATGGAAGTGAAATGACTTATCCATGATCATAGAGATAATAAACTGAAGGGTCAGGTTTTCATCTATGTTTTCTAACTCTAGGTCCAATATTCTTCACACTAAGAATTAATTTACCTAGGCTAAAATTCTTCCTATGAATATAAAGGTATAGCTGCATCATAGAATTAAAGATGGATTCATATATTTGAGTCATTATTAATGTAGGTCTATTTCATTCTCCCTATGCCCTTTTCTATTCTATTTTCTTTTCTGCCTTCTGAAGTTCCATTGTCACAATCTTTTCTCATGACCTCTTTTGATTGGTGCTCCCTGGGTGACTTTCAGGGTAGCTTTTTCCTAACAGTTTGGTTATCTTGACTTCTATGGATGGTTTCTTAGATTCATCTTTGGTTTCTTTATATTTTATGGAAGTCTCTTGTAATTTTCTTTGCCTTCCTAAACTTTATTCTTTCCTTCCTACATTGTGAAGGAATTCTCATAACTTGTTTTACCCATTAATGCTGCTGACTGAATTTTATAATTAGAAAGATTATTATTATATTTTGGCATCTGAAACCATGCTCAATGCCAATAATAATTCACATAAATATGTAATAATTCACCAGTCAGAACTTGCTCATTCTATTTCTCTTTTGTCTTTTCCTTTAAAAACTAAACAAGATACTTCCCCTCCCCCTTTAAAGACTGTATGCTATTTTCAGAGTATTATATATTTTATTATGCATTTAGAGCTTGAAGGAACCTCTGTGGTTATCTCTTCTGATCCCTTCATTTTACAGATATGGAATAGACTATTCTCAAAATCAGCATAGATACATTTCCCCCTGTACCCATCCCATCTCCTTTCCTTTGTTTTTGAAATTGTGATGCTTGACAAGGCTATCTCCTGCCACTGACCCAGTCTCATCTCCAGATTTCCCAGATGGATATTTCCTTTGCACAAAGGGATAGCCTATATTGCACTTCTAAAGGTTCCATTCTCACGTTTTTTTTAAGATTAAATTGAAGTGTGAGTTTATTCTGCAATTCAGAGCCATGGAAAGTCAACACTAATAACAGTTCCTTGAAAAAGAAATGGAAGACAGGGGCCCAGTTAGTAAAGGTGTTGCTATAATTGAGCCAGCTGTGGTTAGAATCTAAGCAGGCAGGTCACATGGCTTGCTGATCTCCCACTTTAAATATCATCCCTATTCCATTAGATTCCTTTTGAGCAGTCTCAGCTGCCAGGGACTTCCCTTTCCTAAATAAAGTTGATTTCTCCTTAGTAGGTGAGAGAAAGTCCTGCAATACATTGAAGTCTCTCATTTTGACTCAACCAAGTTTAGTATTTCATTTCTTCAGTGTACAACTTTATGTAAGAAATAGATTCTCTGATTAATTTAGTTTTTCCAACAGAAATTCAACAGTTGATCTAACAGATTTGAAGATATCACATCAACAATCTTAGGATACCAGTTGTTCAACTTCCTGGCAGGGGACCTTGTCTAGTAATGGGGTTCAATGTACCCTCCATCATTACCAAGTGAATGATTAAGCAGATTCTTGTTCTGGGCACGTTCTCATTATGACCAGCATTCATTAAAAGTAATTAAAATCTGGCAATTATTCTTTTTTTGATGATTAATAGGCCATGTCTCCAATTCTCATTTCAGGAGGTGAGTTACCAGTTAACAAAAATGAAACACCTGCCTTTACATCAATGTTGCTGCAGTAACTCAGCGGCATTCCTGGAGCTGTTAAATATGTTCATGATGCCAAAAAAAATGAGACCTTGTGTTTACTTAAGCCCTGAATAAATACAGTCAATCTCAAAGCAAAAAATTGATCATAATTTTATCTGAAGTTAAAATGATTGAAAAATAAGAAAGCATATTTCTTAGAGGAAATCTAAAAGGAAATGGATATGAGAGGTCAGTTTTGGTGTAGGTAAAGCTTGTCTAAAAGTAAACTCTTTTACAATTCAAATAAATAGTAAAAAGAATGAATATTTTCCAGACTAAGTTTCAGGGATTGACTGATCCTACATATTTCTCCATGACTTTGAAATTCACTGAACAGTCTTTACTTGTGGTGTGTTTAGGATGTAGGTAAATGAACAAGTAGCTTATTAAACTAGGTGTGAGGAGGAATGGAGTCTGAGACAAAATAAAACAACACAAGTGCTTTGTGTTTGGCAACTCTTTGCTGATTAGAACATCTTATTCCTATACCCTTTCTCCTTCATACCAGATACTAGCAAGTTTACTGAGCTGCTTCAAAAGGGTGGAAATAAAACCTGAGGTGGGAGGTGCTATGATCTCCTCATAAACTTAAATAGCTGAGGTATTGCAATCTTTCTAAATATGTTTTTTATTGATGTCTTTTGTTTCTTATATTATCAAGGTTATTCTATCCACCCCTTTCCCCCTTCCAGAGAACCATCTCATGTAATAAATGACTTTTTTTAGAGAGGAAAAAATAGCACAGTTGATAAATACACTGAAAAAAATTTTAAAATATGTATCATGTATAACAATTGTGGAGTTCTCTCTCCATAAAGGGGTGGGTTGAGGATATCCTCATATCTTTTCATTTGAGTACTGCTTGATCTGTATAATTTTTAACTTTTAATGTTGGGGTGTATAGTTGTTCTTTAAATTTACATTGTTGCAGTTATGGTATATATTGTTTTCTTGAGTCTACTTATTTCACTTTTTATCAGTTCATATAGTTCTTTCCATGTTTTTCTGCATTCATCACATGCATCATTTCTTATAACACAATAATACTCCATTATAGTCATGTTCCAACTGATGGCCAATTACTTTGTTTCCAATTCTTGTCATCTCAAAAATATTATTATAGATTTTTTTTGTTTATGGGAATTTTCTTCACATCAATAGCATCCAGTAATGAGCTCTGGTTCATACTGTATGAATAGTCATTTTATTCACATAATTCTAAATTGCTTTCCAAAATGACATCATTTTATAGCTTCACCAACAATGTATTAATATACCTATCATTCTACAACCCCCTCCAATATTGACTGTTGCTACGTTTTGGGTCACTTTTGCCAATTTACAATGTATGAGGTGAAACCTCAAAGTTGTTTTGATTTACATATTTCCTATTATAAGTGATCAGGAAAATTATTTCATGGTTGTGAATACTTTCTTTTGAGAACTATTTTTCACATCCTTTCACTCTAATCTACTGGGCAATAGCTATTAGTGATATGTAATATGTATGTATATATTTATATATATACACATATAACCTACATCTATGGAAATATCTACACACACACACACACACACACACAATTTGGCAGAAATAGCCAAGATCTACATAATACATGTACACAATATATACATGTTTATGTATGTATATGCACATATATCCACATACATGTATGTATACATACACACATGCTAATTTGTGCATATATTATATTCCCTTATTAGAGAAATTTGATGCAAAGATTTTTCCTCCTCTTCAATCACTTGCCTTCTTATCCTAAGTACATTAATTTTTTCAGTTTAGAAGTTTTTAGTTTCAAACAATGAAAGTTAATCTCTTTTATCTTTTTAATTGCTTCTGTTTCTTATTTGGCTAATAATACCTCTTCACAGTTGTGAGAGGTATATTATCTATCTGTCTTCTAATTTTTTAATAGTATCTTTTTATTTTATTTTCAATTATCTACAATGATAGTTTTCAACATTCATCCATTTATAAGTTTATGAATTCCATATTTTTCTACCACCTTCCTTTCCCCCACCCTGTCTTCATGGTAGCACACAATCTGGTATAAGTTGAACATGTATAATCATGTTTAACATATTTCCATATTAGTCATGTTCTTAGAGAGGAATTAGAACTAAGGAGGAATAAACCATGAAAAAGAGAGAAAAATATTAAAGAAAATTTAAAAAGTAAACATAGTATGCTTTACTCTGAATTCAGACTCCATAGTTTTCTTTTGTTTTGTTTTTTATGGATGTGGATGTCATTTTCCACAACAGGTGTCTCAGAATTTTCTTTGATCACTGAAGTGCTGGGAGGAGCAGCATCCAGCATGGTTGATCTATCTCTTAATGTTGCTGGTATTGTGTATAATCTTTTCCTGGTTCTGCCCATTTCCCTCAGCTTCAGTTCATGCAAGTATTTTCATGATTTTCTAATGTTCAGCCATTCATGATTTCTTACAGAACAATAGTACTCCATAGCATTCATATGCCATAATTTGTTCTGTCATTCTACAATTGATGGGCATTCCCTCAATTTCCAATTCTTTGCTTCTACAAAAAGAACTGCTATAAATATTTTTGAAAAGTGTCTTTTCCCTCTTTTTATGATCATTTTGGGATATAGACAAGTGGTGTTATTGCTGGATCAAAGGGTATGCACAGTTTTATTGCCCCTTGCATGTAGTTCCAAATCGCTCTCCAGAATGGTTGGATCAGTTCACAACTCCACCAAAAGTGATTAGTGATCCAGTTTTCCAACATCCTCTCTAACATTGATCATTTTCCCCCTTCTGTCATTTTAGCCAATCTGATAGGTGTGAGGTGGCACCTCAGAGCTGTCTCAATTTGCATTTCTCTAATCAATAATAATTTGAAGCATTTTTTTAGGTTTTTGCAAGGCAAATGGGGTTAAGTGGCTTGCCCAAAGCCACACAGCTAGGTAATTAAATGTCTGAGGTGGGATTTGAACCCAGGTACTCCTGACTCCAAGGCCAGTGATCTATTCACTGTGCCACCTAGCCACCCCCAGCATTTTTCCATATTACTATAGATAGCTTTAAGTTCTTCATCTGAAAACTGCCTGTTCATTTCCTTTGACCATTTATCAATTGGAGAATGACTTGAATTTTTATATGAGTTTTTTCCCCTAGTGTTTGTCCTTTATTTTCAAAGAAGACTACAGCATCAGGGAGGTGATGCCATGACAAGTATGTAAATTGGATTTGAGTGAGGGGGTGCTCTGCTAAGTCACCAACCTCACTTTCTCCTTCAGAGCCATCTGGGCTCAGTGGCCAGATATGAATCAGGATGACTGGCAATCAGGATTGAGTGACTTGCCCAAGGTCACACAGCTAGTAAGTGGCAAGTGTCTTAGCTTGGATTCAAACTTCTGTCCTCCTGAATCCAAGACCAGTGCTCTATTCATTGTGCCAGTTTAAAATGAGTTCTTTATCAGAAACACTAGCTATGAAAATTGCTTCCCAGTTTATTGCCTTCCTTTTAACTATGGCTGCATTGATTTTCTTTAATTTTATTTATTTAAGGAAATAGGGTTAAATGAATTGCCCAAAGTCAACACAGCTAGGCAATTAAGTGTCTGTGGCTGGATTTGAACTCAGGTCCTCCTGACCCCAGGGCCAGTGCTCCATCCACTGTGCCACCTAAGTGCCCCTGCCATCTAGTTGTCCCTTGCATTGATTTTAATTGTGTAAAAGCCTTTTTTTGCTTAGCACATTTAAAAAAATTTTTGTATTAACATTTTGATTTATATATATTTGAAGTTCATCTATTTTTATTTTTTTAACATTCATCCATAAGTATATGTATATTTTTAAGTTACAAAATTTCCTTCCACTCTCCCAACTTTCTTCCCTCAGCTGCAAAGAATCAGGTTAACACTGTACATTCTTATTTTTCATAAATATGTTTACAGATTAGTCCTATTTTTGCAAGGCTTG
Organism: Macrotis lagotis; assembly: GCF_037893015.1. NCBI lineage: Eukaryota > Metazoa > Chordata > Mammalia > Peramelemorphia > Peramelidae > Macrotis > Macrotis lagotis. Next base: position 174,567,528 of record NC_133666.1, read on the forward strand.
CCCAAGGCCACAGAGCTAGGTAATTATTAAGTGTCTGAGGCTGGATTTGAACTCAGGTACTCCTGACTCCAGGGCTGGTGCTTTATCCACTGTGCCACCTAGCCATCCCCCAGGATTATTCATTTTTGATATGAGGAATAGGATTAAGGGAAAGAGATACAAAGGGATAAGTTTTACAAAGTGTTCATCAGATTCTGAAGGGTTTTTTTTTTGTTTTGTTTTGTTATCCTTCCTCTGGATGGGTAATTGTGTAAAACCATTTTAGTTTAATGTAGTCAAAATTATTCGTTTTGCAATCTATAATGTTCTCTATTTATTGTTTGATCATAAACATCTCCCCTTTCCTTGCATTTGACAGATAGACTGTGTCTTGTTCTTCTAATTGGTCTATGTTATCACCCTTTATGTCTAAATCCTGTATCCATTTTGACTTTATTTTGGTATAGGGTGTGAAATGTGATCTATGCCTAGTTTTTGCCATACTAATTTCCAGTTTTCCTAGCACTTTTTGTCAGTGAGTTTTCAATCTCAGAAACTAGTCTATGATTTTATCAAACAGTAGATTACTTGTAGTCATTTACTACTGTTTCTCTTGTACCTAATCTATTCCATTGATCTACTTATTAAATTCTTAGCCAGTACCAGACAGTTTTGATGACTACCACTTTATAATATAGTTTTGGATCTGGTACAACTAGGCCACCTTCCTTTGTATTTTTTCATTAATTCCCTTGATATTCTTGATCTTTTGTTGCTCAAAATGAATTTTGCTGTTCTAGCTCTGTAAGATAGGTTTTTTGTTAGTTTGGTATGGCACTGAATAAGTAATTTAATCTAGGTAGAATTGTCATTTTTATTATATTGGCTCAGCTTAGTATGATCTTAATATTAAGATTGCAAGTCCAATTAAAGTGTATTATGAAATAAAGAGCAAGGTTTTTGTCTAAGGCTAATTTCTGCCAGACTGCTTTGCAGTTTTTCCAGCAGTTTTTTAAAATTTTTTAAAAATTTTTAATCAAATAATGAATTTTCTCTCTAGCTAATTTATTAAACATTGATGATGTTTGTCCTTCATTCTCAAAGAAGACTATGACATCAGGTAGGTGATGCCAACACAAGCACATGATTTCGATTTGAGGGAGGGAGTGCTGTCACCAGCCTCACTTTCTCCTTCAGAACCATCTGGGTCCAGTGGTCAGATATGAATCATGACAACTGGAGATGACCCTGGATGTGAGGTAGTCAGGGTTAAGTGACTTGGCCAAAATCACGCAGTTATTAAGTGTCAAATACCTGATGTGGAATTCAAACTCCCATGCTCCTGATTCTCTGGATTATTGAATTTTATTGTTTTGGATTCTCTCCTGTCTAGTCTGTTTTATTGATCTTGCTATTTTTCAATCAATACCAGATGATTTTGATGACTGTTAGTTTCTTATGTAGTTTGGAAGTGTTATTTCCCCTTTGAACCTACTTTTAAAAAATCATTTCCCTTGATAATGTAGATCTTTTTTCCCCTTCACATTTCAACATTGTAGCAATAACATTGCTCAAGCTATTATCTCAATATTTTTTGCTAATTTTCTAGGATTTTCCAAGTAAACTATCATATCTTAAGCAAACAAAGATAGTTTTATCTCCTCTTTACCTGTTTTTTTCTGACTTTAATTTCTTTCCCTTGACTTAATGCTTTGCTATTAATTCTAGAACTATATCATTTAATGATGAGGAAAGCAGTCTCTTTGCCTCATTCTTGCACTTATTGGAAAAGATTCTAGTGTGTACCTTTTTCATATTATGCTTACTTTTGGTTTTAGATAGGTGCTTTTATGACATTGAAAAAGGTCCTTCTATGCGTATATTTCATAGACTTTTATCATATAAAGAATTGTACTTTGTCAAAGGCACATTACACATTCCTCTGTATCTTTCTGCTCCTCCCTTTTAATGTACTCTCCTATATTGTTATTTAGTCCCATCAAAAACACTGATTCACCCCTGGGCAGAGAGTCACCAGATTCTGTCCATAGTGTCCCAAACTTGCCTTCTCACTGTTACCTCCACAGGACTATTACCTTTACATTTGTATCCTTGTGTACATTAGAAATAAGGATTTGGTTGTTTGTTGCTCTGCTGTCACTCTGTTACTATTGTTATGTTTGGTTATTGCATTTATTCACTTTTGCATTTCTATTGTTTGAGTTCAAGAAACAAATTATCTTTTCAGATTTAGTTTTCTTTCTAAAAATGTTTCAAATGCCAACTTATTATTGAATATGCATTTTTCTTTTTTTTTATGTATGGTTAAACTCAAATTTGCACAATTGGTTCCCCTGGGATGGATTCTGAGTTCCATTTTTCTTTGGCATGCCATTCTATTCCCTCCTATGTTTTCTTGTGAGTAAAAAACAGTATTGCACTATTCTAATTTCCTTTCCTTTCTATTTGAATATGTTTCTCCTGATTATTTCTTCTATATACCCCTCCAACTTAAAATTAAGCAAGCAAGCTCAAACCCTAAAAATCCCCCTAAAATCCTAAAATTTGTTGTTGAATTGAATTGTTAGATTTAACTATCATATATCATGGAGTTTGCAACCTTGAGTTTTTTCAAGAGGTAATTGATGATTTCTTTCAACTGATAGTTGAAGTTCTGAGCAGTTCTATTATTTCTATTATTATTATTTTCTATTATTTCTATTATTTCCTATACTATGGTGTTAAGGGGTGTGTGTGTGTGTGTGTGTGTGTGTGTGTGTGTGTGTGTGTGTGTGTGTTTTGTCCTGTCTTGTTTATCTGGAAGATATCTATCTATAAGTTGTATCTATGCATACTATATTTTGCTTGGTAGTGAGTCTATTTTCTTTTAATATGATTGTTTTTTGCTTTTCTTCTTCTAGATTGTCCTCTTCTGTATATTTGCATTTCAAATCTATAATTCTCTCTTTTGATTCTTTAGTGAGAATCACCAACAGATTCCATTTTTTTATTCTGTCCATTATTTTTCTGCATAGAACACAAATTTTTTCCTCATAATTCTCATTTCTCTTTTGAATCATTTAGGAATAGCATATTTTTTCACCTACTCCTTTTGTTTCATCAAATGTTGAATCATTTTTCTTTGCAGTATTTATTCATAGATGCTTAAATTAATTTCCTTCTCTTGTTGGAATTTTCTCTGTGGATTTATTGCTTATATTCAAGGTCTCTGCATTTTTTTCTTCTGAGATCTTTTGTAGTTCAGTCTCTTCCCACCCCTCTATTTATTTTTCTCTGTTCACTTTCTGACTCTGTCCTTTTTTATGGTAACTTCCTTGGGGGGATGGATCTTAAAGAATCTTAACCTCCTCCCACAGTATTAATGTTTTTCTTCATTTTTGAGGAAGACCATGACATTAGGGAGGTGATGCCATGACAAGAACATGAATTGGATTTGAATGAGGGGGTACTGTACTAACTCACCAGTTTCACTTTCTCCTCCAGAGCCATTTGGATTCAGGGGTCAAATATGAATCAGGATGACTAGAGATGGCTTTGGATGCAAGGCAGTTAGGGTTAAGTGACTTGCCCAATGTCACACAGTTAGTATGAATCAAATATCTGAGATTAGATTTGAATTCCTGACCTCCTGACTCCAAGGTCAGTGCTCTATCCACTGTGCCATCTAGTGCCCAACCTCCCACAATAGGAAATTCATGGTTCACCAGACTAGGTCTCTTCTTCAAGTGACTTTTAGGTGGTCAGAACTGGCATCAACCAAATATTGTGCTCTTTTACTCACGATTAATGGAGCTCTGCATAAACCTTTCTTCTAAACTTCAACCACACAACATATATGATGTCCTGTCACACTCTCTCTGGCTCAATATTGGCACCATGCTGTTGTTATGTAGTTCCCCCCTGTCATTGGTAGTTGAGAACTTTGCAGCACTAGTGCTACAGGGTTATAACCTGGGGCTGAAGTCTCCATAGCACTGGGAAAAGAGTGGAGCTGGGGCATAGGATGGGTTTTGTTGTATGCCTATATCAGATTCTTGGGTCTGCCGATATAGATTGCTCATGTGACCTGGAAGGCTCCTTACAATCTTAAGGAGAATTAGTATTGGCTATCTTTATCCCAGGAATGTCCTTAGGGGTAGAAGTAGGAGAGGAGAGATCCTTGTTATTTTTGATTGCATGGTGAAAATGGCATCTGACTGCATGAATGCTGGCTGCCCCAGTTGAGAAAACAGGTGTTGGCTCTGAGACTAGATGGAAGTCTTCTTGCTTCAGCAAAGTCAAGAACTCCAAAGCCTACTCTTCAAATAAGATGCTACTAAAAAGAGAGTCCGGGTGGCTAGGTGGCTCGGTGGATAGAGCACTGACCCTGGAGTCAGGAATACCTGAGTTCAAATCCGACCTCAGACACTTAATAATTACCTAGCTGTGTGGCCTTGGGCAAGCAACTTAACCCCATTTGCCCTAGCAAAAAAAAAAACCCTAAAAAAAAAAAGAGAGAATCCTCATTCTCTGTCCTTGAATGCACATCTAGAATTGATACAATCATTTTATTACTTTTTAATAGAATCACAGAATTTTAGGTTTGGAGGGAAATCTTCAAATGTAGAACTTTTTACAGATTTGGAAATGGAGGAGAAATGAGGTGAAGTAACTTCCTTAAGTAAAATCAGATCAGGTGATTAACTAACTGATCTATGTAGGCTGATCTCCCTTCTTAAGGTGAAAGGAAATAGTCTCAAAGGAGATCTCTCCACACTCCAAAATATAATAGAGAATGAATATACCCATTGAATGAAATGTGGCTGCACTGGGAAGAGAAAATAAGAATTAGGGAAGAGATCTGAAGTGTAGGAGAGGTAATCCTTGTCACCATGATGAATAGAAGTGTAAAACCCAGAGGAGAAAGGGAAGGAAAAAGTCAACTGTACAATTCCAGCTTAAAATGAGTTTTGAAACTTCCAGAAAAGGAGAAGCCTGGATGCTCTGAGAAGAAAGAAACTGATTATTCTTCAAGGAATGTCATAGAAGCTTTCAGGTTGAGGAATTATGCAGGAAGGGTCAAAGGAAGAAGAGAAGATTGCTTTTATTAATTGATTCTGAAACAATTTTATAACTGAGAGAAATGGAGATATCTATTGTTTTCCAAAGCATAACAGAGAGCTTCTTAAGTTTTATTAAAACATTTGACCCCAACCACTTACAATATAGGGATGGAAGATTTCTAGATAGAGAACTGTATAACTAACAAAGGCTTATAAGAATATTTTTTATTACTTTTTAGTAAGATTTTTATTGTTTTCAATCAATAAAAATTCAATTTCTCTTCCTCCCTTGTCCCTTGAGACAGAAGATAAAACAAAACCCTTGTTATAAATATGCATAGTCAAATCAAACAAATTTTCCCATTGGCCATGTCCCAAAAAAAGTCTCCATCTGCACTCTGAGTCCATCACCTTTCTGTCAAGAGGTGAGTAGCATGCTTCATCATGAGTCTCCTTAAATCATAGTTGGTCGTTGCAGTGATCTGAGTTATTAAAATCTTTCAAAGTGGTTTGTGTTTATAATATTATTATTGTTATTGTCTAAGTTGTTCTCTTGATTCTCATCATTTCACCCTGCCTCCGTTCATACAAGTTTAAAAATGTATTCTGTAGTTGTCTTGTATCTAATCCAAATGGATTTAAACTAAAAAAGATCAGATGGGGAGGAGACTGCATATATATATATGTATATAAAATCTTTCCCTAATTAAATACCATAGAGAATAGCCACAGAAATGGGAAAAATAGCATCTGAGATACCCTCAAATTCACAGGAGATAAAATTCCAAAAAAAAAAGTCAGTAGCAAAACTCATGACCTCAAAATATCTATATACAAATGTCACAAATTAAGTGACAAAGAAGTGGAACTAGAAGTCTGAACTCAAGGTGCTAATGTGTAGAGGCAAATTTGATCTTATAAGTATTCCTGATATTTGGTAGGATAAGATCTATTACTGGACCATGGATCAGAATAGTTATATCTCATTCAAAAGAAACAGGATGAGGGGTGGCTAGGTGGTGCAATGGATAAAGCACTGGCCCTGGAGTCAGGAGTACATGGGTTCAAATTCGATCTCAGACACTTAATAATTACTTAGCTGTATGGCCTTGGGCAAGCCACTTAACCCCATTTGCCTTGGGACAGATTTAGAGAATATTTGGGTTAAGTTTGAAAGAAAGAGAAGCAGAAGTGATTTTGGTATTGAAGCATTCTACAAATCACTTGGATGGTAAAAGGAAATTGAAAATGGAACACAAGTCTGGCACTGACCTTATGGGAGTGACAGAGACTTCAATTGTCCCTCATTTAAGAGTTTTCCCTGCTCAAAACAGAATGGCTGTTTACTTCTTGACCATTAGTTATTTCATCTTTTAAACGGTAGAGTTATTTACATCAGGAAATTATACTTTGGTTCTGATTCCAATTAACAGGAAGAAACTGGTTTCTGAGGTGGAAATGATCCTTCTATCCTAGAATTGGTAATGGAAAGGGGGAAAGTCAGACTGTTCTCTCCATCCTATTTTGGGAAAGCTCTAGACTGATAAGGTCTTTCTGAACCCTGACTATGTCGTCCTGAATGTCATCTACTGTGTTAGTTATCCCTCCAAGCTTTGTCACCTCCCAATTTGATAAGCAGACTATTTATATCTTTATCCAAGTAATTAGTAAAAATTTTAAACAATTCAAAGTCAAGCAAAAATCCTTAAGGTTCTTTACTGCACACTTTCTACCACGTTGACTTTGAACCAACAACTTTTTAGAATCTTGCCAGCCAAACAGTTCTGAATCCATCGGATTGTCTAATCCACATTTCAATATCTTTTCCATACAAATAATAGGGGATACTTTGTCAGATGCCCTGCTAAACTCTAAGTAAACTATCCAGAGAATTTTCCTCATTTATACATTTAGTAAGATAAAGTTGAATAGGGATAAATGTAAAGTTTTTTTACTTGGTTAATTGAAAATCATTTCACAAATACAGGTTGGAGGAGGCATGGTTAGATAAATTATTCTGAAACAGATTTAGGGATTTTAGTGGACTGTAAACACAATATGAATTAACATTGTGAAACTGTAGCAAAAAAAAGTCTTCTTGGGCTGTATTAAAAGCATGACTTCCAGGAATAGTGAGCTAATAATTTCACTGTATTCTGCCCTAATTAAACCTCATTTGGAATATTATGCACAAAATATATTTTGTGCATTACAGTTTAAGAATACCTCAATAAGTTTTTGAGTGTTCAGAGGAGAGCAGCCAGGATAAAGGGCTGAGTTCATGACCATGATAAATAGCCATGTAAATCATTTGTTAAATACTTACCATGTGCCATATTCTATGCCAAGCACTAGAATTACACAAGCATGCAAGACACCTCGTGTCCTCAAGGAGCTTATATAGTCTTTTTTTTTTTTATGTTTTTTTTTTTTTTGCAAGGCAAATGGGGTTAAGTGGCTTGCCCAAGGCCACACAGCTAGATAATTATTAAGTGTCTGAGACCGGATTTGAATCCAGGTACTCCTGACTCCAAGGTGCTTTATCCACTACGCCACCTAGCCGCCCCCGCCTATATAGTCTTAATAGAATTTTATATATTCTAATGAAGGAATGCAACATGAAAAAGAGATGGTGGGGCATGGAAGCATGATGTAGAAATGATGGAGATGTGAGGAAGATGGGGATGATAGCCTGCATGCTGAGGAAGAAGAGGACAAAAAAGTTTGGGTTATGTTTGACTCTAAAGGGCAGGACCAAGAACATTTGGTGAAAGTTTCAAAGAGTCAAATTTAGACTTTATATCAGAAAACTCTTTGTTAACAATTAAAGCTGTCTAAAAGTAGGAAAGATTGCCTGGTTGGGGGGTGGGGGTGAGGGGGTGTTCCATATCCTTGGAGTTCTTCATGTAGACCTTTCATGTGTGATTGTACCAGAAGATTGCTCAAATTCTGTGATTCCCAGACCAGCAACATATCATTACTACTGGTCTACTTAATCTCTCTGTGACTCATGTCAACCCTCTATAATGTGGGAATCATGAATCTTGCCCTATCAACTGTCACAATGGAATATGAAGCTAGGACTGGTTCACATACATAGGTCTATTAAAGTTAGAAACAAGCTGAGAATCACTAAAATAATTATTCAGTATCTGTATGTCCACTTATATTTGATTGACTGTTGCAGAATGGAACATCTTTACCTACTGGTGGTTTGACCATAGGCTAGGGATGGGGCTAGTGAATTTATCAGTACAGAGAACAAAGTCTTTGTAAGGAAAATTCTTCTATTTATGTAGATATTTGCTTTCTTTGAATTGTTAAGTCTTAGAGAATTGCCTAGAGAATCGAGAGTCTAGGTGATATCCTAGCATCTCAGTTAATATTTGCCAGAGGTTGGCCTTGACCTCAAATCTTTTTGGCTTCAAGGTCTGTTCTCTATCCACTAGCTCATACTGCTTTGGTTTATAATCTCAGGTGGGGGAAAAGTGTTGACTCTTACCCTCTATTAGATGTCATGTGGGCAAAAAAAAAATTTCAAAATGTGAGATAAGGGGAGACAACAACTTTCTTAAAGTTAATAAACATAGTCCATAAAAAAACTTTTAAAAAAATCCCAACAACATAAAGTAGAATGATAAGAAGTCCTTAACAGCATCTGCAGCTAGGTGGCACAGCATCACTCTATCCACAGGAATGAGTTCAAATCTGATCTGACAAACTAAGTGTGCTACCTTGGGCAATTCTTTTAACCTCAGATCCTCAGATCCTCACCTGTCAAATGGATTGGAGAAGGAAATGGTGAAACACTTCAGTATTTTTCCCAAGAAAATCTCAAATGGGGTCATGAAGAGTCAGATACAACTGAAATGACCCCACAACAACAAAAGGGTTGAAGCATTGTGGATTATGTTGCTATCAGGCTTAAAACAATAGACTTTCTTACCTATTGAGATACTCATTTTTTTAAAAAAAGAATTCTATGAACAAATACGTAACCAATAAGTTATAATATTTTTATTCATGTTAGAATTTCTATCAGTGTTTTAACATTAATATTTAGAGAGTTTGTACATTTCCACTTTCAAGGTTTAAAATGAGAACCACACTAGATCACAAATGGTAACTAAAACAGTTCACAATTGCATGAATATTTATTCACTCTCACTCTCTTAACACTGTTAAAAGTTTTCTTTTCCTCAATGCCTTTTACAATGAAAAGTGTGCACCATACTCATGTCTCAGCAAAGTTCCAAAACATTATGGTTTCATTACATATAAACTCTTTAAAAATATACTTCTGTCAAAAGACTTGATGACTACTATGTACACTACAAAAATAAATTTTCATATAAATAAATTATATGGCATACTTTTATCTTTGTAATTGAAATGACACAAACCCACTTCTGCCAAAATAGGCAGATAATGAGACCCAGTTTGAATATTTTTCTTTTAACTCCTTACACTAAAAGCTACAAATGAGTCCTTAATGTAAATGTTATATACTCTGTCCTATTTAACATTAGTAAGCACTCTATACAAATAAAAATTTCATTCAAAAGGAAAAACATAGCTGTAATTATGTTTCCAATAGAAATAAAATCCCTGCATTTTTTTTGTTATAAACTGGCATGACAAATACTGTAGGAAAACATTCTTATGATACAAAAATATAAATATCACCAAAGATGAAAAAATTTTAACATCTAAACAAACAAACAAAACACATAATTGCCAGCCACTGAGTTCTCCCTTTGCCAATGTGACTATTGGAGAAAAGGTCTAGGCTCTGCAAAAGGCAGTAGACGGCACAAACTCTCATACGCCAAACATGCCAGAGGGCAGAAGGGGCAAGGAAAACACAATGAGGTTACAAAAACAGTGAGAATTCAAAGAAAATACCTAACTCAGGACTCTTGCCTGGTCATCCTTTTCCATCCAGGAAATTAAACAGTAAGCAGAGGTGGGCTGGTTGGAAGTGGACAAGGAGAGAGGGCTGTGGCTGACAGATAGGCACCATAACAGTAACAGTGGGAAGCCATCAGGGCCTCTGACACATAACACACATTTGGCAGCTGTAGGTGGCTTCCAACTAGTATCATACAGTTTTGTTACAGTTAAAAAAAATCTGAGGTCACTACAGTGCTAGTAGTAAGTGGAGCTTGCTGTTTTTTTTTGCTATGATTTTCTAGGTAAGATGGTTAAAACAGTAGGCAGTTATGAGATTAACCCTTAGTGTACTCCTACCAGTAGCTTAAGGTACTGCCAGAATGGGGTCAGGACCTTGACCTTGAATCCCATGCAAATTATCTGTAAACAAGTGACTGGTGTTGAAGGAAAGGCAGAGCCCAGTCTGAATTGCTTCCCTGACCATCATTGGTCCCTTGATAAGGAGATGAGGGAGTCAAAGACCCAAATGGAAGAATCTCTAACCATTGGGAGAACAGATCTCTTGAAAAATAATGCCTGATTTGGAGAGATCTGCCACCATCCTTCCCCCTCTGCCCCAAATGCAGGTTTTTGAATATGTTCCCTTTTAGCAGGAAGCTCTATTAGACCTTACATAGCTTCCTGCTCCTCTGACAACTTCACAGCACAAAGAACAGTAAATAGTAGAGGGAGGAAAAATGGTACTGCAGAAAATGTTTCCCATCATTAAAAAAGATTTCCCCCCATTTGCCTGTCATGCCCAGCAGCTGTGATTTTTTTTTCAAATCCCTTGATCATGCACTCATATCTAGGAAATTTCCTATTTATTTTTTTTAAAAAGATACAAATAAATCCAGAGAACTGCCTCAATTAAACCACTGAATTCAAGAGACAAAACTTGAAGGGTAGGAGCTTAAATATATCTAGGCAAAATCACCATTTCTGTTTGGCTTCTTAATGAGAAGTTCATCAAATGAGTTGGATAAACTATTCTCTCTCTCTCTCCATACATACATATATATATATATATATATACATATATATATATATATATATATATATATATATATATATATACACACACACATACACACACACACATATGTATAGAGGAGAGAATTCAGTCCCCAGAAGGACAGGTTTTACAAGTAGTGTTTCCAAGTCTATTACCCTCCCAACCCACTCCTCAATCTGGTATTTTGTGTTAGCTGTAATGGGGGGCACTGATCCTGTCAATTAAGGCATGAGGTATATGATATCAATCCTCCCCATGTTGTTGCTGGAGCACATTCTCATGACCCAGCTGTGGTTCACTGTCAGGTATGTTATTTAATTCCTTAATGCCATTTCAAGATTCAAAAGAAGTTATCGGTATACTGGGAGGTACACCATGATCCAATTTCAGCAACCACTATCCATGTGGAATAGCATTTACTTTGCTGCTAAGGGATAAAAGACAGCTATTGGTTTTAAGAGATAATATGGACTTGAAAGAGCACAGCTTCCCCTCTACTATTTAAAGATGTGGCCACTGGTGGATCCTGCTATTAAAGCTAGTGTATTTTCCACCAAGGCTTAGTAATGAAGAAATCCTGACTCTTCCAGCATGGTTGGGTTAATAAAGCCCACTAAGGGTTACAATACAGTTAAAAAATAAAAAGAAAAAAGAAAACTGCTACAGTACATTAAGAAAACACAAACAAACACACACATACATACATATAGCTTACACACATTGCAAAAACAAAGAGAACTGAATACAACTAACTCTAGAGAAGCCACCAAGACTTTTCTTCATATTTGCTCATTAAAACAAAAATTATCACGCATAGCGTGTTTGAAAGTTAACAGTAACATTTCATACTACCACAGGGTTGTGATATGCAAATTAAAAATATTTTAAACAAATACCTTTACAAAATAATCCTATTACATAAGCAATATTTGCATAGAATTATACAAGTAAATTATACAATATTTAAGCAGCAGCAACATAATGCTGAAATTTAAGAGTAAATTAAGTTTCATTTGTGGCACAGAGGTCAATATACAAAATGAGCAGTGGGCACCAAAAGGGCCATCTCTGCTCTATTAGCAGGAGCTGAGAAACTCCAGATTATGCTAATTACATTGTTCCTTTGTATATTACATATGTGTACACCTTTTAAATATTTATAGGAATATTTCACAAAATAATACAATAGGTTACAGTAACAGTGAACTGTCATCCTGATGCAGCACATCCTTTTCCATAACTCCAAGTAGTTCTCTTCAAGCAGTTCTGGAAAGAGGGGGGTTCCCCATCTTTGGCCTCTTTGCTTCAGTTTGTTTTACCCTTTAAAAAGGAGAGAAAACAGGACAAAAAATGAATAAAATAAATTTAAAAAATGAATCTGCAAAGTTAATAATTGAAGGGGGGGAAATTCCAATTCAGAATCCATTCAGCTGCTATAAAGAAGAGCAATATGATATACTAAATGGAAATAAAATCTGCTTTGGAATCAGGAAGACAGCTCAAATGCCTAGTAGCTTTTTACTAACTATGGGTTAGGCAAAGCATTTTTCTGCTTTAGGCCTCAGTGTTCTCATTTGAAAAATAAATAGGTTGGCCTAGATGATCTCTGAGATCCATGTCAACAATAAATTTTATGATGCAAGGTGCCAAAGGAAGAGGCAAGGAGAAATCCTGAGGTAAGAGAAGTATTTTGATATACTGGCTAAAAAAATGATAGGAGCTGGAATCAGAGTAACAATGTTACAAGTTGTCATTTATACAGGGCTTTAAAGTTTACAAATTGCTTTTCACGAATTATCTCATTCAATTTTTATAATAATATTGGACTTTTTTATGAATACAATGGATCATGCAAAACCAAAGCTGAGCTTAGGGAAAATTTTAGTACACAGAGTCCATGTGAGAGCACAGGAAAAAGGAATTCCAAAGAACTCTTTTTACACCTAAATCCATCAAGTGATGTGTAAAACTCTGAAACTAAAAATTAAAACCATCCTCAAGTCAACACACCTTATTTGGAGCTGTTTCCCCTTGTCCTCTCTTCACACTCAACATCTTGCAGCTCTATGACTTCTATTTTAGAGTTCCTCCTTTCGCATCTTACATTAAAAGGTACATGGGGATCCTCAAATACCCCATGGTCAGTTTCATGGTACCCCTCGTAGGATGGGCAGCTTCCTCCCCAAGGGTTCCGGCCATGCATTGAGGGAGGGTGCACGGCCACTGTCACTGAAGCGGAAGCGGTCACAGTAGTGATAGGTTGGCAATATCCTGGCACAGAAGTGCCTGTGGCAGTGAATGCTGAGTTCCGAGGGTTATGAAAACGGGCTCCTCGGTGGCCCATTCGGTCCCTATTGCTAGGGCCGGAATGCCCTTCAGTAGAAATTTCAAAAGCGTTCCTTCGTGGTCTGTAAGGGGGTGGTCGCAGTCCTTCCCTGGAGTCCCGCTGTGGCTGCTGGCTCTGGTGCCCAAGTGGATGGGGTCCAGTATCCAGGTGGAGCTGTTGTCTTGGGCTTGATGGATGATGATGTCTTGGTTCTGGTTGAACCACCTGCAGAGGGAGGTCAAGACCTTTTTAAAATAGGTAAAACCCTGAGGAGATGAATGCAATGCTAACACAGAGGACTGTAGTTGACAGCTCTTAGTCAAAACCCTTGTACAGTTTTTTTTAATTTTTTTTCCCTGCTTAAAGCTTCCAGGAACACAAAACAAAGGATATATATATATATATATATATATATATATATATATATATATATATATATATATATATAACCTTCTTGCTAGAGGTATGTCCTTGTGTGAACTCACAGACTGTGATGCTTGAGAATTTTATTTCTGTTCCATTTCCAAACTACTCTTTTCTCAAATACTACTGGCAGGAAAGTGGGGCTCCTACTCATGAATACAGGGCTTTGGTTGGAAAATATTCCTGCTGCCTACCTCCCACAGTGTGCTATCCATCGTTTTCTTTTTTTTTTTTGAATGTTATTTTATTTTGTCCAATTACATGCAAAGATAATTTTCAAAATTCATCACATTTTCCCACCACCCTTCCCTTCCTTCTTCCCCATAGCAGATATAGGTTTTATATGTGTATATGTATACAGTTATATTAAATATTGTAAGGGACTGTTATGTGTGGGAGTATTGTAAAGTTTCATCATTTGATGTCCTCTAGCACCAGAGTGTTATTTACTGGTTGATTGTAGAGTGCCACAGGAGTGGGAGTGGACCAAGGACTGGGGAGTATACTTAAGCACTTGTATTTGGTTTAATAAATGGAGATCTTGGAGTATTTGGAGAACTAGGAGAACTTGTCATCCTTGTCTCCCTTGCCTCTCAGCCCTTCAACATTTGCCTGGGTAAGTATAAGCTAGCCAGCAGGAATCTAACACTTCCTGAGCAGCTAGTCTAACAGGAACTTAACAAAATATATTTCCATATTAGTTGTATTATAAAAGAAGAATCAGAACTATATCCATGCTTTTCAATCTAGTGGACATGGAGCTCTACCTTTCAAGTGGCTGGTTACCTTCTAGAACTTTTGGCAAGAGATACTTGGGTCTAGTCAGTGTAGGATATCCATTGATAGCAGCCTGGTTTCCAAGTTTTCATAAAATATTCTCAAGTAACACAGAAGTCACATCCATCAAAAGAACTATCACCAATTTCAAATATGATTCAATTTGTTCCTAAGTTTAGACCCCCGCTGGGAAAAAAGGAAGATTCCCACTATAGCTCAATAGACATTGGTATGGGGAGGGGAAGGGTAGGAGAGAAGGAATGATTTTGTTATTTGCTTTGTTTCTCCCTTTTTTTTTACATGAGAAAGTTTGGACTGTTCTAGCCCAGGGAATAATACCCACATTCTGAAGGAACTTGCTGGAATCATCTATTTACAATTGGTCTGAAGCTCAAAGGCTGACATAGTTTATTGGAATTGAGTTCTATGCTTCTTCCAAAGACTCTGGAGAGCAAAGGATAAAGGAAGAAGGAATAGAAACCTTTGCTCCTTCTTCAAAGTAGTTTTAAAATATTTTCTGTTTTTTTTTTCTGCCTAAATTACATTAGATGAGAACAAAATAGCTCATATATCTGTACTTAAGAATTAGTAGTATTAGAAATTCTTTACTCTCTAGGATCTTTATCAACTTTAAAAGTCTTAAGCAAATAAAGTGTTTCAACAGTAAAAGCAAAGAATACTGACAACAATATGCCTCATTTTAAATTATGTATGCAGATTTTGCAGAGCTGCAAAATCCCATGGTAGCACCTTCTCTCTAAGGAATTAATTTTGCTATTTTAAAATGTTTTTATTGATTTTTTTTTTGTTTTTATATACCCTTTCATTCCCAAAAAACCTCCCTTTCCTTAAACAAAGGAAAATCATTCCTTGTAACAAAGAATAAAGAAGAAAAAATAAAGCAGGCAAGTGAACAGAACCAATACATTAACTGTGGCTGATTCCATACATATAATTCCTCCACTTCATTCATTTATCCCTGTGTATCTTATTTGAATTTTATACTTCTCATACCCTTAATTTAAAAAGTGAACTTATTGCTAAAATGTATTTGAGATAAATCTTTGGCTTTGAAGATGACAGTGTGTTTTGGAATGAACAATGGACTTTTGAAGTCAGAAAACCCATGTCTGAGTGCTAGTTCTTCAAATAGCTTTAGAACTTTGGAGAAAATAACTGCACTTGTCAAAACCCTCATTTCTTTACCTGTGTAAGAGGAAGAATGATTTTTTTGCTCTACCTACTTCTTCACAAGCAATGCTTTGAGTGTAAAATGATATCATTTATGTGAAAACACTTTGTAAACTCCAATAAGAATGATTAATAGTAGTTGTAGCTAACATTTACAAAAGTGTTTTACAGTTTACAAACAACTTTCCTCATTAAAAACAAAACAAAACAAAAGCCTTGAGAAGTAAGAAGTATAGCTATTATCCTTTTTTTTTAAGAGATGAGGAAACTGAGGGAAGCTCAGGGATGTAAGGGACTTTTCCAAGGCCTCCTGGGAATTTTGTAGCAAAATCAGGGTTTGAACCCTCATCCTTCAATTATAAATCCAAAACCCTTTTTAAAAGTTAAGAATATTGTCCTGATTCTCTTAAGGTCACACACCAAGTAGAAGAGTTAGGACTTGAACCTATGCCTTCTGTTTTTTTTAAGGCATTTGGGGTTAAGTGACTTGCCCAGGGTCACATGGCTAGTAAGTATCTGAGTCTGAATTTGAACTCAAACCCTCCTGACTCCAGGGTGGGTGTTCTATCCGTTTTATGTAGTTGCACAACTATGTTTTCCTGGAGGTTAGGAGTCTTTCTACTAACCAACATTACCACCAGCTATACCATAAACTAAAGGGATACTTGATGTTTTTATTCATGTATTTATGTGCAATTTATTACTTATTTTCCATTTTTCTAGATGATTGTCTTGTGCCCTAGAATTAAAGCCTACAACAGAGGAAAGTAACTGCTGAATACAACTTTCTTTGTATGCTAATATTCTATCATGTGTAAAACATGTATATAACAAGTTTTTTGGGGGGAAGGGGGAGGGTCTGTCATTCAATCTTTCTCTCTCTCTCACTTAATATTTAGTATATCTTGGATTACTTACAGTGGATCTGGCAAAAACAGGGTTTTCCGTGGCTTCTACAATAACTTGATGAGCTGGGGCACAAGAACTCTGTTGAGTCTCATATTGATAAAGCTCTTCACTGATGCCTGACACTGTTGTCTGAGAACTATATTCTGAGTCAGAGGAATCAGATCCATTGTTTGTGTGTCGTGGGGGTACTGCAAATCTGACAATGCTGGGAGGTGGCTCAGGAGAGGGAGTGGGTAGTCGGTCTAATCCATTAGCTGGAGAAACCTAGGAAAAGGATTAAAGAAATAGACATTACCATCCTTTCAGCTGAGTTATTCAATAAGTGACTATATGCTTATAAAATGATAATTAAATAGTAATTGTCACTTAAGAAATATTGTCTGTTTGAATCACTATATGTAAAAAAATAAATGTGTTTAGGTGTCACTTCCTTCCCCATGGCCTCTGCTTTAAAACAAGTTTCTACTTATCTCCTACTGTTAGAATCATAAGGATTCAAATCACTTTAATTGAACATACATTTATTTATTAAGTAGCTACTGTGTGCTAGGTGCTGTAATATTAGATACATGAAGTTCTCAAAGGCAAAAAAGAAAGTTTTTGTTCTCAAGTAACCTAATTCTCCTAGACTACTACTACTACTACTACTACCTTTCCCTTCCCCACCTCCCCCTCTCTCTCTGTCTCTCCACCCCCTCCCTTTCTCTCTCCTTCTCTGTCTCTCCTCCATCCCCCCTTCTGGCTCTTTCTGTCTGTCTCTCTCTGTCTCCCTCTCTGTGTCACTGTCTCTCTGACTGTTTCTCTCTCTCTCTCTCTCCCCCCCCCTTAATATAAAGCAAATTGAGGAGAAATAAAGATAGATTCCAAACTATTTAAATTTATGTGGTACAAAAAACTTGCCTCTTTGCTTTTAAATATGTTTAAAAGACATGACTTACACTTTTAACTGTAATTCAGACATAATCAAGTGTATTTGAACTATATTAGCATATCCAGGTCAGTGAGATTTAAATTGTTAGTAAGTACATTTAAAAACAAAACCACAACATCTTAAGACATCCTTTGTATGCCTGTAAGAACAAAACAGTCACAATTACAGAAATGCTTTTTTAAAAGCAAATCACCAACAAATGTAGATAAAGTATCTAAATTAAGAGTGACACCAGGAAAAAAATAACATTGTCAGTCAATGAATCGTACACTATGCTAAGTATAATTACTGACCTCAGGATAGGGTCCAAAGAATGACAAAAGTACCGGAAGTAATACCAATCCATTCAGAACACCCAGGATTGTTAAGATTGCCAGAACTGCAAAGAAATACCTAGAAGATAAAAGGGGAAAGAGAAATCTACATTGAAAAATACAGAAAAATTTCCTTAATAACAACAACAAAAAATTAAAAAAAAATTTTTCTCAATGAAATGAAGCCATACCATTAAAAGAAAAGCAAAATAAAAGTACAGCTCAGATTTAGTGGAAGTTTTTTTTAACCTTAAGAGCTTTTGGGGGCTTCATTCCACAAATCCAAACACTAGTTGGTAAAGGGAAGAAAAAACCCAAACATTAGTTTGTTAATTTGCAGAAATCTCATGGCATGTAATGTTATTTATGAATGTGTTACACAAACACAGAAATATGGAATGTGAACTGAATGGCTGAACAGATTGAAAGCACAAATACAATGAAAAGGGGCCCCCATTAGTGAAAACCCAGCAGAAGCAAACAAATGAAGTGAAGGGTGTAGAATTTAAACAATTTAACCCAGGAGGAAAAGAAGCCTCCTTCTCCCAGCAGCTAATCCACTGTGAAATGCTTCTGCATCTTATAGCAGAATCTCTAATTAAATCTCTAGTGTATCAGGTAAGGCTTTCCCTTGCCTTCATTAATCACAACTTTCTGCCTAGAATTCTGTGAGTTCCAGTTTTACCAAATAGCTCAAATTGCAACCTTTTTAGAACACAGGAACCAGCTTTCTGCAAAGAAAATGCTGCCCATTCTATGGGGAGCTCTAGCATTGTACTGAATAAGAGCACTCCACAATAGCAGAGCTGCATTGCAGGCTAATCTTTTGTTGAACAATTTAGCATCTCTGAATACTCTTGTTTTGCATCAGCCAATTCAAACATAAAGGCTGAAGCACTATGGAAGAAGAGGAAAGTGCACAAGTGGTTGTCCTTTCCCACCATTGAGGGCTAAGGTCTGGGATTCTTCATGAATACCAAGGTAAACCTGTCAGTAAAAGGAAAGTCTCATGGGCTGGTATTCGGCACAGCTGGAGAGTTCAGACTAAACTCAAGGGTGCATTTTTGTAACTAATGATTTCTAGGACTCAGAATGGGGCAGTTTTGATGGAAGTGGGCTGGAGGGGGAAGGGGTGAGGGTGTCAGGGAGAAGGGGGAAAGATATCTATCTGTTAATGGCTCTCCTGATCATAAAACTGAACAGGCTCTGAGCTTTACCGTGTCTATATAGGTTTCCACATTAGATTAAAAAAAAATAAAGAGCTCCTATAAAAATACAAATACCTCAGTACTGTAAACACTTGGAATGTTTAAGCTACATTAGTAAAAATGAATGAATCGATGTCTTCCACTAATGTAAACTTCTAGAACTTTAGACTGGGACATATATCAACAACAGGAATTAAAACATTTGCATCTCATCTGTCTAATAGAAGAATAAACAGGCTGATTATATTTCTGACTGCTTAGTGTATACAATGTCTGCACATTTATTCAACTTCACTGAGGACTTTATCAGACTAATCCATCCAATTCTGGAAGACTAGAGTTCCCCTGAGTTCCTGAAACAGGAACCCTGATATCTCTGGGAGGGAATGGGCTGTCCAGCACTGGATCAGAGATCTGGAATTCTTGCCTCCAAGATTCTGCTCCTAGTCTATATTGTGTGAGAGGAAGTAATGTCATTTAACCTCTTGATGTTCTTCTCCCACCAAAGGAGAATGAAGATTAATCTAAGATTTCTTTTGAGACTCTTTTAAGGCTCCTTGGAGAGAAAGATATAATATAGGAATTCTGTTAGAAAATTGCCTTGTATCTATCTATTTAGACAGGAAATTGAGAAACAAACATTCTACAAAATTGGAAACTAAAAAAGTAATGAAAGTAAAATCGAGACCATGGAATTTCTCCCTATTTAACTTAGCATGTCAACTTTCTATTAGAAAGTGCTAAGTTGATCCCTGAATAGTTTGTCAACAAACTAGATCATAAAGAATGTTGTAATTCATTACCACACCATTAATCATGCAATCACATAAAATTAAATCCAATAATAAAAATGCACAGGACATGGAGATTCCATTTCTGGTAATCTCATGAGGTTATGAGATGCCCCAATCTTTTATTTAAAAAAATTCTCCTTGAATGGTTTGGGGTACCATTTCCCTAAGCCCTCAAAAAAAGAAATAGAGCCAAAATTGCAGGAAAAATTTTAAGTTTTTCTCTAAAATGACATCAACAGCAAAAACCCAATGTCTATTTAGATCATCCTTTCAAGCTTAATGTTGTCTGCACTGCCCATTTAAAAAAAAAGAATATTTTGTGGTAGATTTGATTCTGCCCTACCACAATCTCAATTCTAGGATATTCTCTAATTATTCATTAATTAGTTTAGGTCTGTTGCCTCCACAAAGAATCAGTGCTACTTCTAACATAAGCCATTTTGCAGAACTCCCCATGTTGTTCAGAGACTAGAAAAAATCCATTTCACTCCACCTCCAAATTATTTTCAAAATTATTAATTATTAATTATATTTATCAGAAACAGCTTGCTTTTAATTCTGAGAAGAGTCTTAAGACTTGGCTTTCCAAATTTTTTATCAAGTTGAATGTTAATGCTTCTCAACTCTCAACAGGATTGTTGATCCAGGCAAAACTATCTTAGAGAGAAGTTTTAGGTATTGGTAAGTTTTTGGAGTTCCAAACACCCTCAGATGACAATCAGAGTCTCTGAGGTATACTATCACCTCTTTCTTTTTCCTACAATTTTTAATCCTTCTAGACATATATGATTTTCCCACCCCTCCCCATATAGCACTCACAGGGTAGAAGCTTCTTCCATCTATGCTAATGGGTTAATTAGGGAATTGTCTGGTTCACTGAGATGTTAAGTGATTTGCCCATAGACCAAAAGTCAGTTGTCTCATTGCTTATATTTGTATCACTTGTGCCTAGGACTTAGGTGGTGCTTATCATATACTTGCTGACTGATGTTTCCATAGGACTAAAATTCAAGTTTTCTTGACCTGAAGTGTGATCCTCTATTCACCATGCTGCCCTACCTATGGCTGATTACTTATTAGGAGCACATATGTAAATGCATCTAATTGACTGTTCCCACTAATGGTCATACTTGGTAAATCTCAGGATCAAACTGAGGGTTTTTTTGATAATACTTTGTAATAAGTAACAGCAGCAGCAACACTGAAGCACATTCAATTTGGACAACATACATTTATAAAGTGCCTTCTGGTTATCCAAAGCAACTAATATATGTTCCTTTCATCTGACCCTCTAAACAGCTTGTGAGTTCCACAAGATGTGATGCCAAAATCTAGTCTTCCCTCTAAGTGTTTCTCAAAGTAGAAAGCACAGTCCTAGTAAAGGAATTTTTGATAAACCATAAATAGGATAAAATCAGCAAATAATATCATCATTGTAGAAATCTGTAATTTCTAAGAGCCTGTTCAAATGAGCATGCATATGCACAATCACTACACCCTCTTCTGATATGCATCCATATGCTTACCTCACAATGAAGTCAAACTCAGATCCTGCAAGCATTAGCACCCCTAGCAGAGTGGACACAGCCCCATCTAGGACTGGGGCAAACATGTGCTCTAATGCAAGCACAGCCCTGCGATTCTTATCTCCAATGGCAGTCAGGAAGGCCTGTAAAATCATAACAAAGAGAAAAAAAAACCCACGTACATTAGCAAAACTACTCAACATCATCCTAAAGGTTCAAAGGATAAGTTCCTCTAGTTTGCTTCTCTAGAATGATTTGGCTCCTACTCTTAAGTTATTGTAGTTTCTCTAAAGTAGCTTAATTAGACTAAGTCTAGGCTTAAAGCAAAAGGGCCTGAACTGGAGATAGTTCACATTGATATCAATTGGAGTTTTTGGTGAAATTGAAACACCAAAAAAGTGTATTTACCATGAACTAATAAATGAAAACAGCCAACAAAACTCCATTTTCTCCTGGAAGCTTTCTATTTTCTCTGAAATGTATCAGGTATGAAAGCTATTGTATTTGGGTTAATTCCTAAACTGTCATCAAGTTAGAGATTCTTGTTGAAATTGGTATCCATCTAATTTCTACTTAACAACTAAGCAAATAAATGTATATCTAGATGTCCAAAAGCAGTTATTTACACACTTTTTGTCATTAAGGGTACTCTAAACTGAATACAGTTTGAGTTTTAATACATTGGTTGAGGATGTTATTAATCTAGTTTTCCTGACACATAAACTACCAGAAAGTAGGAACTATGTTGCTTTTGTACTTTGAACATTACCTAGGGCACAAGGATCTTTGAGGGATATCAAATTTATCTTTTTTATTTATGAACTAGATCCTATTAAATCACACCACCCTGCTGGCTGCGTAACATTTTCTTAAAGTCTTTCATGGAAGAAGATTTGAAAACCTTTGAAAACTCTTCTCCATAACTATCTCTCAGGGCTGCTTTAAATGAACTAACACATCCAGGACATGAAAGTATATTTAAAGAATATCTTTGATACAATGGGGGCACTGTTGATTTTTTAAAATTGAACTATAAACAGTAAAAAGGGTCACTAGTGACTGAATAAAGCTAGCTCACAGTGAATCATGAAACTCTTTAAAATGAAAGTAATTAAATCTTGTATCAACACTGCAGGCATTCCCTACTTTGTTTATACAACACTAGTTTGGTTATTTATGTTCATACTATATACTGAATGCATGAACCAACAGTACCACTCTCATTTAAGATCTCAGTATTTCCATTGTAAAATCTTTTCTTGGAGGTCTTTGTTTTCAATTCCAGCTCAAAAAGAGGTTTTCATTAGCTTTGGGTTGATAATGGGCTGGCAGATTCTTAACTTACAAGCATTCTTTTTCTTTTCGGTTTTCACCAAAATGGTAATAGAATTATGTGTTATCTAAGGTGGAGGCTAATAAGCCCAGTTTATATTTGTAGCTTTTTCCTTCCCTTTGTTTTTTAACTTGTCATACACCTCCTCTCCCAAGAGAAACCCCTCTCACACATTGTTCTACTTAATGAAATAATACTTGCACTTTTTTTTAAAGCACCATTAAATGAACTGCAAGTAATGAGAGGACTAGTGGAGAACTACAGGGTTTCTAGTGAAACATAAAAGTTGCAAATACTGAAGGATGGAATATATTTACAAGTACAAATCTTTTCATTTATCCTTTTCCTATAGCCATATCCCTTTCTCCTCCTTTGAAGCGCTTTCTCCCTTCAAAACTGAGATTGTCCTAGGAAGACTAGAAGGAGATGAGAAGTAGGCTCACATCCCTATGATTAATTTCAAGAGATCAAAGCATTCTATGATTTACATCACTGTAGATCCAGAAGGGCAGCTAAATATGAAACTTCAGGTAAATTATCAAAACTAAAATTGTAGAAAAAAGTTATTTTACAGTGACTCTATCAGTGGAAGATATAGCTATGTACATATGCCAATTGCTGAACCTGGAGATAATTAGCTATAAAAAATGTAAAGGAAATCTGCTATTTTGACAGAAATAAATAAAAAAAGCAAACAGTAACCTTTAAATATGGTTATGACCATTCACAAATTTAGGTCAGTTCCTACCTGTATTACTTCTTTAATCATTCACTCACTCTCTCATTCATTCTTTCAATAAATATTTCTTTAGAGCCTACTTTCCTCCTTTATATGATGGAATGCCCTCTGAGCTTGTTTTCTTCAGGTATATTAACAATTTTAATATCTCTCAGAGATGAAAATAAATGGGAAAAATTCACCCCAAACCACACCATTGACTATCTCCAAACTTGAAAGAATTTCTGGATTGGTGAAGAAAAAAAAAGGTTGTATATGCTTGGGTAGAAAGTCTAGAATATGGTTCTTTGTCTATCCAGGAATCATTACTACACTGATTTTACCCAAGTGCCTATAGGATCTTATGTGGTTACATCATTGTAGTTATAGGAATTTCTTTTCTTCTTCTTCTTCTTTTTTTTTGGCTATACTCAAAACTACCATTCTCTCTTATCTCTTGCTTGCCTTTCCAGCACCTAGGACAGTGTCTTTCACATAGTAGTAGGTCTTAATAAATGCTTGGTTAAATTGAATTCTCTCTCTCTCTCTCTCTCTCTCTCTCTCTCTCTCTCTCTCTCTCTCTCTCTTTTTAGGTTTTTGCAAGGCAAATGGGGTTAAGTGGCTTGCCCAAGGTCACACAGCTAGGTAATTATTAAGTGTCAGAGGCCGGACTTGAACCCAGGTACTCCTGACTCCAGGGCCGGTGCTTTATCCACTGGGCCACCCAGCCACCCCTTAAATTGAATTCTTGATTTATTTTGTATAGTCTCTTATATGGACATGTTGTTTCGCCTATTGAATCTAAGCTTCTTGAGGGAAGAAATGGTTCATTTTTGTTTTTTATGTTCCCAGTTTTCAGAATAGTCAGACATACAGCATTAAGAAATTATTGTTCATTGATTACTCTTAAACACACACACACACACACACACACACACACACACACACACACACACACACACACACAGATGGGGGCGGCTAGGTGGCGCAGTGGATAAAACACCGGCCCTGGAGTCAGGAGTACCTGGGTTCAAGTCCGGCCTCTGACACTTAATAATTACCTAGCTGTGTGACCTTGGGCAAGCCACTTAACCCCATTTGCCTTGCAAAAACCTAAAAACCCCCCAACCAAACAAACACCCCCCCCCACAACTGTATACACTATTCTTAAAAAAAAAAGGTCAGTAAGTTCAGTACTTACAGTGGTGCAATAAAATACTAGGCATGAGATAGGTAGGTGTCCAACATAGAATACTACTTCTTTATGCCTATTTAAATAGATCTCAAATTTTTTTAACATGTAGGCCAAAAGTTTAGTTCATGTTGTTGCTAATTCCTATATATTTCCCCTTTTCCTATCTCTGACTTCTTTTTCAAGAGTAAGGACTTGCTACTATTCAGTTTTGCAGAGGTCCTTTTTGTACTATTTGACCATAAAAGATTTTCTCTAGTATTATTTTTTTTTTGGCCTTTTTTAGACTGAGTTAGATTCAAAGACAAAAGGCTTCCATTAATAATATTAATAATGCTGATAATCTAATAAAAATAACAGCTAATAATAGTATTAGCACTCTAGGGTTTGAATGCTTTACAAATATTCTTTCATTTGATCATCACAACAACACTGAGAGGTAGTTAATATTATTGTTCCTATTTTACAGAAATTGAGGCAGACAGAATTAGTGACTTGCTCAGGATCTTATAGATAGGAAGTATCTGAGGACCGACTTGAACTCAGGTTTTCTGGACTAGTATTTTAGCTACTGTCCCAGCTGTCTTCCAATAATAACAATGATGATGATGACAACTAGCACTCATATAACATTTTAAAGTTCATGAGGATGTTATCTCATTTGATCCTCACAACCCTTTAAAGTAGGAGCTATTAGGACCCCCACTTTATAGATAAGGAAACTAAGGCTAAAAGAGATTATATGACTTGCCCACTGTTAGCAAATATCTGAATCATGATTTGAAAAATTAAATCTTTGGGCAGCTAGGCAGCATAGAAGTAACATCTGGCTCTGAAGTCAGGAGGACTTGAGTTCAAATCTGGTTTCAGACATTTAAAAATTACCTAGCTGTGTGACCTTGGGCAAGTCATTTAACTTCATTGCCTTGCAAAAACATAAAAAGCCAGGTCTGCACACTTTTGCCCACTGTGTTACCATTATTGCTTCATAAACAGAAGCCATCTTTTTACATACCAAGGCCACGTGAACAGTAAATTCCACCCCTATGCCGACAGAAGCT
This sequence comes from Macrotis lagotis, assembly GCF_037893015.1. Lineage (NCBI taxonomy): Eukaryota > Metazoa > Chordata > Mammalia > Peramelemorphia > Peramelidae > Macrotis > Macrotis lagotis. Next base: position 174,593,220 of record NC_133666.1, read on the forward strand.
ATCAAGATGACCACGGGTACAGCACTCAACTTGATTCCAATCAGGCCCATCATGCCAAAAAGCTCAACTGTCATTAATGCCAGGACCATCACCTTTAAGAAAACACAAATGATTAATGGTCTAGCATATATCTTAACATACCACTCTTTTCCCTCCCTTTTTTCTATGAAAGGCAACAGATTGTGTTGGGGATAATATGATTTTATTGGAGCTCAAGATAAAAAAAATGGAAAAAACCTGGGTCTGAAAGACAGGTTCAAATCCCTGTCTTGACACTATTTTGGGCAAGTAGCTTAATTTCTTTGAGTCATATTTTTCCTCATCTTTTTTTTTTTTAATGACAGTGTTGGACTAGATCCAGCTGTGAATCTATGAGTTCCTGTGTTCTATTGAACCAAAGGAATAAATTTCCTCTAAATTTGGTCAACAAAATTTAAATTCCTGCTTCTGAAAAGATGATATTACATGCTTCCTAATGATATGGGCAAGGATTGATTCTTACCATTTGCAAGGGGCTTGGAAGATATGTTTTTAAACATGAAATAACCATGATTATCAGAAGCCTTCAATCAAAATTCTCCTACTACACATAACTTGTCAGTGGAACATCAGTTCCCTCTTAGTTATACTTTAAACAATAATTAAATTGTAATTTATTATTCTGCCATAATTCTATCCATTAGAAATTACTTTTCTGAATTGGAACTTTATGAATTTAGGGAAAGGTTTTTATGGGGGAAGGGGTGTTTTCATTCTAAAATATGATGGGAAAGAAAACATATACCACTTTGAAGTAAAAGTGATTTTGTTTGTGATTGGGAAATCTATGGACTAAGTGAAGATGACTTGGGAGTAAGTTTAAAGGCTGGAAGAAAGTGGATGTTACAATCAGTTGATTGGGTTACAGAGGGCCTCTTGACTGAAGAAACTTGGAGAGACTAAATATGTACAAAGAAACAATTAAATCTAATATCTTCTTTGATAAAAAAAATATGGAAATATGGAACAGCCCCCTCCTCTTTCCTACCCCCCTATGAATTAAAATTAGGAGTTTCTTGAGCAAGTAATAGGGGATAGGGTACTATATATATATTTTTAAACAAGTGAAAGAGATGAAGGACATTTTCTTCCTTTTTCTATGGGCTTGGGTGGGGGGTGGCAAAGAAAGGGAGGGAAGGTTACCACAATAAAATTTTTTTATAAGCTAATGAAAGATGGTCAATATAAATTGTTTGATTAAGAACCATGAAAACTATTCTAGACTAAACATTTACCTTTTCCCATACCTGTTGTATAGACTTTCAGTACTGGAAACCAGTAACTGTTCTATGTTTCTCTATTTTAGATATTTTATAAACTCTTCAATAGTTCATGGAATTTAAACATGGACATGCCATTATTCAGCTCTACATTAATGTTGACTTCTGATCTTGAAGCATACTTTGCAAAATGGATGAATGAATACATTATATAATTTATATTTTACAATTATTTTTGTTTAGAGGCAAAAATAACACATTTTTTCTTTCTACATACTGTAATCCTAACTATTCTAATTTTCCTTTAAAAGGTATAAACAGCAAAAATCGAATGCATTGAAACATGGAAAATTATTTTGTGAGAGAAAATTTTATATTAAAAACCAGAATCTTAAAAGTTGCCTTTTGTGTGTGTGTGTGTGTGTGTGTGTGTGTGTGTGTGTGTTTTAAAATAAATGTTCATGGTTAGTACTGTGTGCTATTACAAGAAAGGCTGGAAAAGCTCTCCTATCTTTAAAAGGAAATTTTAAAGTCATATTAGTAGGTCCATAAGATTAAAGCTCTTAAAGCTCATGTACGTTTACCATGAACCTTTACTGCCTCAAGTAGAATAAATATATCATGGATGATGCAATATACACACTCCACCAGAGGCCCAGACATAAACAAAACCTTTCCGACTGCAGCAAGAGCTATGCTGAAAGGAATTTGACTTCAACAAAGACCCTTATAATAAACTTACAATGATCCCTGCCGTCCAGGGGTTCAGAAGGAAGACTGCGCACACCAGAAACGTGCAGGCCAAGACCACACTAATGGACAAGAGAAGCCAGTGCCGAAGGCCGATGTACTGCTCCCAGAAAAGAAATGGGTATCCATTTGGGTAGCTGGAGACTCCTAGGCTTGTGTAATTATTGCAAATTGTTCTCACTTTTTCAATAGCTTCTACAAAGTCTGATGTGTCACGTAACCCATTGAGGTAGAAAGGAAACTGAGCATATTCGATGGGCTCTGCTGGGGGAACTAGAGAGAAAGATACAGGAACAGGTAAAGACGTGATCATGAGGAGAGGAGAGATTTTTGAAATACTGAAGTGAAAATAAATATATTATTATTATTGAGTTTTAAAAATGCAACAAATTCATATTTTTGGCATGTTGGAGTCACTTCCAAGAGGGGAAAGCATTACTGATAATTTTGTGGTCCCCCCCAAATTTCTGTGATGATAAAAAAATAGTATTTTACAGAAAAACAGGATTCACAATTTCATTTGGACACTATTACTCAGGAAGACTAAATTACATTGATGTCTTCATATTCCTTGCATTTTTGACACTTGGCTTGAAAATTAAAAAAAAATCCAAACCTCTGAATTTTATTTTTCAGGAATGAACATTCTTTGTAAAAAGTTCCAAGTAATCTGTGTGAATTGACTATAGCAAAATATTTGCTAAATCATCACTTGGACAAAAATATTCAGTCCAAACCTGGTTCTTTTCAATAATTTTAGAGAGCAGCATAACATTAAGGAGATGCTTCACTGAAAAAATTTAGAACTTGATCTTTTTATCCATGCTTCTTTTTTAATGTAATGCTAAGTTTATGGCAACCAACAAAAAAAAATCCTTACACAATAAGCATTTAGTTTCTGCCGTTGTGTGTTCCAGACCCTTCAGGGTCATTCAGTTGACTTGCTAAACATGATTTGCCCTATTATAATCTCAACTATAAATTTTCATTAAGACAAGACTTGGCTGACTGCCACAGGGCTGTATGGTTCTGATACAGTGAAATACAACTGGCTTGCTATCCAATCACATTTGCAAGAAAACCGATCTCCCTGTCTCATTCTTTGCCCCTCCAAAGTATAGTCTCTCAGTGATTCCAAATGTAAAAGCAAACTAAATTCAATAGAATCACCTTTAAGATTATGGGTTTTGAGGTTATTATAAAAGAAGACATTTCTATAAACAAACAGACCTCTTTGTATTGGTATAAACAATTCTGACAAAATACAGGTGTTTGGAAGCTTATGGAAATGACCTAACTTAGCAACTTGGAGCAATTTCTCCATCCCAAGGTTGACAAAGTTAGAGTAAATGTGTAATTCCTAATGACAAAATTTGCAGAGGCAGAAGATCATTCAATTTAGAGGCTACATTTGCATTGAAAAGAAATGACAAATGCAAGTTTCAGAGTTCAAACTAAAGTAAGATTATATACTCCAATTTCTCAAAGTGATAGAACCTGGCCCCAGCACAACTCTATGTTCCATTATACATCTACATTTGTCTCCTAAACTTTAAAGTAAAAGAAACATATTGTTCTGTTTACACCTCTGAGACCTGTACAGTGTCAACTGATCCAGAAAGTCACTGGGTCTGGAAGAAAAGACTGAACACCTATATAAACTGAAAGACAATTAAATAAAGTGTTACTCACTTCTCAGTCTTGTGTCTGGCATGTAGTCCGCTTTGTCATGGACCCATTCTGGACGGTGGGGTCGAATGTTGGCTTGAGAAGCAGCATAGGCAACTGGGTCATTACTGACCCAAGCTGTCAGGTAGATGTAGAAAGCATTTGGGTTAATGATACCATCTGCATCCACCAGACGCTGTTTAGTCAACTGCAAAAAAGGAAGAAACAGAAGCCTTTCAGAATTGGTGTTGGCTTTCAAGGTCTTACTAGATTTTTTTTTAAAGATATATTATTTCCTAGAGAGAATAGAACCAAGGCTACACCAGTATTCACAACTAAGCATAGAATTCCCCCTGTTTAAAAGTGCAGAAAATTTCACTGGAACATATTTGATTTCTTTCTTTCTCTCTTTTAAAAGTATATCATAATATATGAAGATTGTTTACAACACATATATAGCTCTGCAGATGGTTCTAGAATAAACTGAACCAATTAAACCTAAATGCTAAAAGACTGTCTGCAGCCAAGGGGGAAAATGACCAAGCTGGAAAAACATATTTAAAGGAGAAAAAAAAAGAGAAAACCTGGCAAGAATCCCTATACACGTCTGTGTGCAGTTAACCTCTGTTGTTAACACTGAAGGAAATGCCACCCAGTAAATGGAGGAGAGCTATAAAAATAAAACAACATCTGTATAAATTTTGCTAACACTTGCCTCCTATGACCTGTGTATTCAGAAAATGCCCAACGCCAAGAAAGTAAAAGAGTGTGCTGCAGTAATCTGTTGACTGTGGGTAAGCCTATTTCTGGGAGACTGAATATTTCAAACTTATAGATGTCTGAACATTTCCAACCAAAGTCTGACTTTTAGACTTTACTTAGATCAAAGTCATTTTAATTTTTTTTTGTTTGTTTATTTCAAACTCTGGCTTGACTTCAGTTCTAGATTATTTTAATGAAATGAAAAACATCAGTGATAACAGTTAAAAGAGAAAGAGTGAGAGAAAAGAGAGAGACAAAGAAAGGTAAAGAGAGCAAGGGTAACTAGAATCTAAAGATCTGGATTCAATTAATCCCCAGGATATGCAACAACTGTATGTCTTCAATCTGTCTTTAAGATTGTGCACTCCAGCTCCCAGCCCCTGTGGATGCAATATACTTTTCTCTCTCCTGGCCCAGGAAATTATATCAGGAGGTATGGTCCAATGACATTAGTTCCATGGTGTTATCTGGTACATCAACTCAATCCCTGCTACTAGAATGTCTCCCAATAATATATCCCAATTATTTTGGCAAGACAAAGGGGTTAAGTGACTTGTCCAAGGTCACACAGCTAGGTAATTATTAGGTGTCATGAGGCTGGATTTGAACTCAGGTCCTCCTGTCTCCAGGGCCAATGCCCTATCCACTGTGCCACCTAACTGTCCCCTACAACTCATTCAGTAAACCGTTTGTGTAGATATCTTTGCTCGAGGTCTTGTCAAGTCTGACAGTCCCATAAAGCACTTTGCTCCATATGCCATTATAATCCTGAACATAATACTCAGTCTATCACCTTTAATAGCAGAAAACAGAGAGAATACAATGAATAGAAAATATTAGCATACTATTTTCTATCTGAAGGCAAAGAAGGGAAGTTATACAGATAAGATGGAAGAGTAGTCTATTAGATCTAATGTAAATCTTAAAGAAGTACTTCCCTTTAAATAAAAAGATATCTCAGATAAAGTTGCACAGTTCAATGTTCTATAATCCAAGCACCAAGAAAATAAGATTCAATTGCAATGAATAATATAGTTGCCACACAATAGTGACATCATGGCATACATCTATTGCAGGTCTGTCTTTCCTTGTGATTCATTCATGATAGAACAACTTATCTTCACTCCTTGGGCTAGAGTGATACAAAGGGGTCAAATAATGAAAATGATTATTCCTTCGAGTCCTCCACTATCCATTTTTTTTAGGTTTTTTTTTTCTTGCAAGGCAAATGGGTTAAGTGGCTTGCCCAAGGCCACACAGCTAGGTAATTATTAAGTGTCTGAGACTGGATTTGAACCCAGGTACTCCTGACTCCAAGGCCAGTGGTTTATCCACTACGCCACCTAGCCGCCCCTCCACTAACCATTTTTAAATCTCTTGCCACTCTCCCTTTCCTTCTAATTCTCTTTCAAATCATCCTATTTTTCACATTTTGATTGCAAGAAAAATAAAAGCCAGCATCACAACATACAAGGACACAAAGTCAACCAGTAATGATCATTACTATTCATTTAGTTCCTTTGATTTTTCAAATGTATTATCCTTATGATGACCCTGAGAAAAAGAGTAAGTGTTGCTATTTCCATTGACAGCAGAAGATAGGATAGGGATAGGGATAAGGAAAGGACCTGTGATTTCATAGAAAAAATTCCTATAGGAGAAAACTCCTGCTATCTTTTCTTCCTAAAGCCTGGGGTTCATTCCCCTAGATTACATTATATCACTCCTGGCTGCTACAGTTTATCTCTTTTCACATGGAAAAGGGATTGACTTGTTCTTTGGGGCTGGCAAGACTAGAAGCAATGGATGAAAGTTTCAAAGAGGCAAATTAGACTTGATGTGAGGAAAAATTCTCTGATAATTAGAACTATCTAAATGTGGAGAGAGAAATGGGTTTCTCAGGACTAGAGATCTTCAAGTAGAGGCCGTTTGGCCACTTGCATAGTATATTATACAGGGGATTCCTGTTCAGTTACAGGTAGGGCTATACATCTGACAAATCTGGAAGTCTGTCAATGTCAAGTTTTTCAATTTCTTTGTAGAGCCCCAAAGATTCTTGTTTTTTGGCAAGGCAATGGGGTTAAGTGACTTGCCCAAGATTACACAGCTAGGTAAGATTCTTAAAATAATCACGACTATCTTTCCTAGAGCTTTTCACTCACTGTTTCTAACATCACAGATCTAGAACTGGAAGAGAATTTGGAGGGGTGGGGTTTGAGCTCAACCTGTCTAGACAGTGAAACTGAGGCCTAGAGACACTAAGTAATCTGTTCAAATTAAAGCAGGTAATTAAGTGACTGAACCCAAGTGTTTTGATCCAAACCTATTTTTTTTTTTTTAGGTTTTCCTAAGGCCACACAGCTAGGTAATTATTAAGTGTCTGAGACGGGATTTGAACCCAGGTACTCCTGACTCTAGGGCCGATGCTTTATCCACTACACCACCTAGCTGCCCCCAAACCTATTCTTTCTTTCATTTTTTTACCTGGCTGATGTCAATGGGCTTATCCCGGCTGCCAGTCTGCACCAGAAGTTTGTAGGCCAGCACTCCATCATCTGATCCATTTTTATAATTATTCTGCATGATCTTCCCAGTCTCCCAATCATTATCAAATGCATCCTGTAATCCTAGAAAAAGAAGACAGATAAGGAAATAACTTAAAATTCTAACCAAAACAAAGTTAGCATTTATTTTACAGCACAAAAAATGAGATGAAAAATAAGCCAGTCTTTAATATAATATTGAATATACATTCTGACTTCTGCTTGATGAAATTCATAAGTATATAAGTTTTGTGAATGAACTGAAATTTGGCTGAATATACCTGAGCACATTTGAGTTTGAAAGCCACCAACACTTTGGGAGGAAAGAAAATGGGGAAAAAACCACTTGTTAACATCTGTTTAATACTTTTTCTTAAAAATCCAGATTTTTAAGTTTAATTATATACCAAATATACATGTGCATATAGGCACTAATTTGTGTAAAATGTGTATGTAAATATACACACATGTATATGTATATGTGTATATATATATATATATATATATATATAATATATATATATTTTCCTCTTCCTCCTCCAAACTCTCACCTTTTTCCTATTCTCTGCTATCCACCACACAAAAAGTTGGTAGATGCCACTAACTAAAGAAAGAACACCAAAGAAGGAAGAGATGCACCATGTACATTGATTCTCCTAGCTACTGTAAGGTGCTAAGCTACAGGTTCTTTCATATAACCAGAAATTCCACTGAAAGAAGGAAAAAAAAAGACTCAAGCTTCCAACTTCAAACAGCAACTCAGCTGCTTCTTGAGCACAGCATGAGTGAACACGATTTTGTCAATTTGTTCCATCTGTTCAACTTGTGTAGCTAATATAAGCCGTGGGATCTACTGCCAGCACATGTAAAGATCACAGCCAACACCTATTCACTCTCAACTGCTATTTTCCTCTTTGCCACCCTTAAAAGGGGTGCGTGTGTGTTTGTGTTTGTGTGCATGGACTTGCTCCTACACACAAGAACAGGCTATGAATCTGTGTCTGGTGGGAAGGGGAGGGAAGAAATAGGGGTGTGGGTGGAGGGGAAATACCTCACAGCACAAAATTTGGATCAGATTTAGAACAGGAAGCCACAGCCCCATCAATACAAGAAAGCTCTGTGAGAACAGATGACAAACCGCATGTCCAAGGAAAGAGAGAGCACTTGGGAGGGGTGGGAGTGGGAGGGAGCCCACCAACCCACCTCACACACAGCTGCACTGAGCTTCCATAATCAAAACCATCATTACAGATCTGATCGTTTAGCTACAGCTGTAAAGAGATAGAAGTGTTGGAAGAGAAAACATGGCCCCCCGTGACACAGCCCTAGGGTTTGAGTGATCACTGGCATTTACAAACTCTTCACCGGTACCACCTCTTCCTCCCTTTCCCTCCCCCCCCCCCCCTTCAAAGTCACCTCCCAAGTAGACCTCCAAAGCCCAGGAAACTAATTCTCTCTTTCTCTCTCTCTCTCTCTCTCTCTCTCTCTCTCACACACACACACACACACACACACACAAACCTTTTGAACAAAAACAACATATTTTTAGTTTGAAAGTAGCCAGTACAAGGGGATAAATGCTTTTTGTTGTAGAGAATGTGACTTAAATACGGTACTTAAATATAGAACTTTCATATAAATTGGGGTTTAATTTGGCCAGCATTTTCCAGAATGAACAGGTCCTTGATGATTGGATAAAAGGAAAAAAATAAAAGATATTTCTTTCTTTCCTGGAGAGTAGGGAAGACCCCATTTAAGATACCTTCTATGTAATTGCTTTGGGCATTGTTTTTAATTTAAAGAATTTGGGTATCTGGTATGTGTGGTCTTGTTGGTGAAAGAAAGCCTTTATTATTCAGGGTGAGTAAGGGAAAGGAAAGACAGAGACAGAGAGAGGGAAAGGGGGAAGGGGAGGAGGGAAAGGGAAAGGGAAAGCGAGAGAGAGAGAGAGAGAGAGAGAGAGAGAGAGAGAGAGAGAGAGAGAGAGAGAGAGAGAGAGAGAGAGACCTCCAAGGAACAGTCACTTTTAAGTTGAGACACACTGCTTTTCATGGAAAAGCATGCACCCAACATGAAGTACTGAACAGATGTTGTTTTATTGCCTAAAGCCTTTTTTCTTTAAATAAACAACAAAACATACCCTTGTGTTTTCCTCACCACAATAAGAATTTTCATGACTTTATTACTTGAATCAGCTTTGTTTTAACTCTTTCACTTTCTTTCTTGGTTATAATAAGTCTCTCAATTCAAAATACTAGATGGTATGATATGGAACAGTGGAAATAAACTAATACCCAGAGAAGGTTTTGGAACTCAGCTGCTCAGTGTGTACAACTGAGTTATTTAAAATACTTTTTTTTTTAGGATTTTTTTTTGCAAGGCAATGGGGTAAAGTGTATTTAAAATACTTTTAATAATTTCCGATTGACAAAAAAAGTCAAGTAACAATGAGATGACATAACACGAGATAAGATTTTCTCTCAATGAACACTTTTCTTCCTTCAAATATCCTCAGTGAAAAGAAAGCCTAATGTTAAAATTTGAAACTGAAAACTTCTCTTTGTAAAACATGTTATTGTAAAAATGCCATGTATAATAATGTTTAATGACTATATACTCCAGTGACTAAACTTTTCAAGAGCCATAATAGTTAATATTAATGTAGACTGTATTTACCAAATTTGGTATGAAAAATAAATTGTCACATTTGTTACACAAAGACAACATGTGTGTATCCCTGATTTGATATTGCATCAGTTTGCATTGTGAAAACTGCCTAATAATTTTGGTGTTTTTACTCTATAGTCTTATTGGTTAAAAATCACTAAAAAGTAATTGAAAACCAATGTGAAGAGATGCATAATAGTTTCAATGACAACTCCATTAAAAGTCAATGAGAGTCACATAGCCAAAAACTGCACACAATGCTTCGATGGAAAGCTGACTGATGGATAATTGCTTCCTCAGAATAAATTTTCAATGACAAAATCAGCTACATAACAGGCCTGATTATAACTAGGCAGCCAATGACCAAGGTATCTGGTCAATTTATGTACAGTGGTCCTTACCAAATCCCAACACTACTGGATTAGGCATGTAATTTCAGGGCTTGCTATGTCTTCAGAGTGTGAAAAAATCTAAATTGGTCTAAATGTTGAGTGCTATGAATTACATATACTACTAAAAATGATTATAATACATAAGGTTTTCATAGACTCTGAAGAGTTTTAGGGCTTTAGGGCTTCTTTAAGTCCTTTAAGTCTTTAAAGTGAAGAAAACAGAGAAATAATTTACAATACTCTCTAAAGAGGTTTTAACCCTATCCACTGCCTTCAGCCAGACAATACATTTCTGCCCTCTTCCCAAGCTCTCCATTAGCATGGCATACTGAACTTCCTAATGAAAGACTAAAGACACTGAAATAAATTCTATAATAACCCTCCTCTCTTGAGATACCAACTGGCTTTGCACAGCAGATCTCTTTGTCCTTTGTCCTTTGCAAGTTATTTGCATGTCTTTTGGACATTGGAGAAAAAAAAATTAAAAACCAGAGCATTCTTCAACTGCTTGTGTTTCTTTCTACTGATAACTCCAAATCCACTGTATTCAAAACTACTGCACAAAAATGAAAACAAACTCAGGAAATAAATTAAAGATAATCTCATGAACATGTTTGAAAATTAGTTTAAAGTCAGAGTCCTCTAGTCACCTTCCCCTAAAATAAAATGGAATTAAACAGATCAAGGCCAAAGAGTGTAATAGAGTATTATTTCCTAAACACAATTTGCAATTAGGCTAATATGTCATTTAATTTAAAAATCATAGAAAAAAGAATAATTTTAAAAACATAAAATTTGTTGGTTTCTTTATTATGTAAAAATAGCATTTCTGGAAGAAAAGATATCTCCAAAAGCACTTAGTGTGTGTCTACATATGCTAAGTAAAATAGAGAATGACTACATTATCCAGATAACAAACATGAAGTGTTTTCACAATTCTCTATATCAAAATAAGTATTTTTGCCTGAATGATTCTGAAAATCATCCTAATTTGTCCTTTTGCATATATGTATATAGAATAAACTATATATGAGAAAATATAAATATAAATATAAAACTACATATAAACAAATATAAAGTGTTGCTGAATTCACTAACTACCACACAATCTGTTAATGGTCAAGACAAAATTCAAATTATCTCACCAGGTCATTAACATTCATTTTTTTCCCGGGGTTTCTAAAAGAAAGGAGGAAAAGGAAGAAAGCTACTTCTATACACACTTTAGTTTCTTGTAGAAAATGATGTAGGATTTGATTAAACATGATAAGTGAGAGAATGGTAAAGATAGTTCATTCTAAATCACGATACTTAAAAGACCAGTTTCTTCCAAATCCATTAATTACAACTTCAGAGTCAGTCAGTATCGAAATGTCATTAAGCAACCAACTTATTTTCAAGGAATACCTTAAATGCTGGAAGAATCTGATTCAACATCTAGCCATGGGGTTTCCCTTGGGAATCCCAGAACATTCTGCTCAGTGATCACTGTAGTATTTACTATATAGGATTGTGCTCAAGTTTGATCCATTTTATATACATACATATATATATATATATATATATATATATATATATAGCCTCTGGGAGTTACCTCAGATAAATAGAAACTGGAAGACATGAGAAGTGAACCTGGAAACTACAAGTCCTTCAATCTGATGACTTAATAAAACATTGCAGCATTATTTTCTCAAAGAAGATTTTTACTGAAGAAAAAGGCTATCCTTGGATAGCTCCAAGACCAAATGAAATATTTATTTTTTATAAAAAGGAGCCCTTACCTTGTAGCCAATCTCGAAAGTAGTGTAACCACATTTTAGGGAGCTGTTTGTTTTCTTCCAACATAACATATTTCACACTGCTGAAACTTTTGTGAAGATCATAAAGTAAGTGCTGTATGTGTGGGTAGTCTGCTTTTTGTGTGACTATATACATGTTGTAGAAAGAGAAATATTTGAACTGAGCTGCGATAAAGTCATATTCCCGGGTTTCTCGTGGCACAATGTCAGTCAGATCCAGCCCATCTCTCACTCTAGTGGTTCCATAAAGGCTGACCCCTAACAAACCCAGAAAAAGGAGGATAACCACAACCTGCAACAAAACAAAGGACACAGTATCAGAACCTGGACAATTTAATCAAGTCTTCCTTCTCAAATAGAGGTGATGGCTATCATAAGCCCCCCCCAAGAAGGACACCTTTCTCTTTCCTGTCTCACTTTCACCAACATTGCAGTTCAAGGTTAAATTGGAATTAATATGAGTTTTTCCTCCTGGGTATCAGATTAATACAGCAGAGATTTCACATAAACAATATACTTCCCACTGGAGGTACATAAAATATCTCCAGACTTCATTACAAAATGAGCAGACCAACACGCATATGTTCTTAACTTTGTGGAATCCTTCAGGATACCCAAATCTAATACAAAAAAGCAGGTGAAATTCAATCAATCTCATAGAATAATAGCAATAATAGCTAGCATTTATAAAGTGCTTTAAGATTTGCAAGATATTTTACAAATATTATCTCATTTTATCATCATTAACAATCCTGGGAAGTAGGTGTTATTATTAGCCCCATTTTACAGAAGAGGAAACAGACAGACAAAGGTTAAGTGACTTGCCCAGAAACACACAACTAAGTATCTAAGGTTGGATTTGAACTCAGAACTTCCCAAATCAAGGTCTAACATTCTATCCACTCACTGGTCCACCACACTGCATAATTTACTCTTTTAATCATAAGTTCTCAACCTTTTTTGTGTGTGTGTTATGGCTTTTGATTCTCTTCTCAGTGTAAGATTTTCATGAGAGTAAAATAAAATACATATGACAAAAGAAAATGAATTATATTGAAATATAGTTATCAGGATATTTTAAACAGGTTCATGGATCCCAGGTTAAGAAATCTTTTTTTCTAAATGGAAGGCAGAATCATCTGTTTTTGACAGCTCACCTTAGCTTTTGGTTTCAAGAGGAATGGTGCATAATGCTTCTCTGCAAAAGATGATAGGGTCCACTTAGTACAAGGTGGCTCCAGGCAATGAAGATTTGAGTCTGAGAACTGAGAGAGCAGATCTCTCGTTGAGCTTGTACTTTCTGGACTATGGCAGCTGAGATTATCTTGGGTCATGGTGACAGGTTGCACAGAGATCTCTGAGCGAGGTTCTGCGGTGGTATAATACACCTGTGTATGAGGGTCATATTCAGTGCGCAACTGAACTGTTGACTGCATGGTAATTTGTGTTTCATGGGCAAAGCTGTGACTGCTATATGGCGGTGGAGGGCTGTAACGGGTGTTGTTGTCATTGGTATCTGTGTAGGCCTGAGGTTCAACCTGAATCACTCTGCTGACACAAGGACTAAAAAGAGTTGGGGGGAGAAACAAAACAAAACAAAAAAACAAGGATTCAAAGCTTGCACTGAAATTAAAGAAATTCATTACCTGATAGTTTTAATCTTATTAATTCTTGACTTAAGAAAACACTATTAAACTCAACAACTGTTGAGTTCATTTTATATACTCAACAATTTACTGATAATACACTGATAATATATGTCATTAAAATCTCTCTTGGAATGCTCCTTCATATCCTTAATCTCATTTGACTTTCCTCCTAACAGCTCTGGGTAAAGGGAAAGCATTATCCCCATTTGACACATGAAGGATTTTGTCAATGGTCACAAATCCAATAAGAGATAGAATAAAGATGGAATCCTGGTTTCTTGACTCTTATTCCTAGATTTTTCCTATTATATTATCTTAATTAAGCAATATACATTAGGCTTAATATATTTATGTCAAATGACTTGATAAATACTCCAAACTCATTTTTCCTCAAAATAATCTGCTACATAGTAGGACCACCCTTCCTTAATATGTTAAGAAATCAATTCTGAATAAAGGAAAAAAGAATAAATTAACCAACCAGACCTTTAATATAGCTAATTTCTGACTTATAAGAATCTAATCTTCCCTTCACCTACTCCCATAATTTTTTAAATCCTCCTTTCCATATATAGTAAATGTCCTGAAGCAAACTGTCTTTACATTTAAATTTATGAGTTAGAAGGTGCTGAGTAAATACTGAATACAAATTTGTTTAATCACAGAAATTTACCTTGTAAAGCAGCAGAAGATATCCAACCTCCTGTCCTCCCGTCTGTATAGGTCCATGCTTAGAATAGCAGGGAAAATGAGCAGAACCATGGCAAAATTAAATACCACAACTATAGCAGCCTAGAAAAACCAGGAAAAGAAAAATCAAGGTCAGCAACAGGTCTTCTCTCAAGATGGAAAATGTTTTGAAAAATCCATCAATTTTCTTTGAATTTCACCCAGTAATACTTGAAATAACATCCTTGAATTTTTGAAACTAACCTTTAACAATGAATGGTATAGCAAAATCAGAAAAATTCCAAGTAATGCAAATAAAATCCCTTCACATTATACTAATCTATCACTTGACTATGACCTTAACACTGAAAGACAATGATGTATGTGAGACATGAAATAGGAAAAAAAGATCTGGTCTAGAAGTTAGAAAGCCTGAGTCCTAGTCTCTTAGCTAGCTGCATAATCTAGGGCAAGGCACTTACTCAGTTTCCTCATCTAATCAATTGAGATCATATATAATGTAAATTTCTTTATAAGCCTCAAAATCAGCTATTATCATCACTACCACCATCATCATATGTAAAAATAAGGAAGTAGCACTTCCTTGGACTTCTCTGAGGTCCTCCACTTTTTCTAGTCCTAATAGGTCTCAATTTTCTTGACCTTTTCTGCTATTCCTGCTCCCTGCTCACATAGTTAGGGTCTCTCTCTCTCTCTCTCTCTCAACTACTTTGTATACATTGAATTTATTTTTCTCAATGAACATTGTATCCTTCCTAGTTGAATGTAGGTTGTTTTTCCCCCTCTGTATTTCTAGTGTCTAGGATGCAATTTTAAACATTTACACATTAAATGTTTGTTACATCTAATTGAATGCCATTTAAAAATTCTGGGCATAAATTTAACTTTTTGAAGTGTTCCTTAGTACATTGCTATTAAAGAATTGAATCACACATAGAAAAAAAGAATAATGTATATATTTCTGCACTGATTTAAAAAGAATCAAAAACCTCCCATTCTATAAATTTCTAGAATGGCACTGATTTGATATATTTAGAACTTGTGCAGAAGACAGATGAAGTATATCATAATGGTACCCTTTATAAACAAAGTAAAATTTCAAACATCTCCTCTGGGGTTTTTAATCAGCTTCATATACCCTCTGCAATACCCTGTGGTGCTTCTTTGTGTGCACAGTAAAATAAGAGGTTGAGGATAGTTAAGCAGTAAAGAAATTCTTTTATGTGATCATAGCATATAAAGAATAAACAAGTATGGATTTAAAAAAAAATCACTCCATAATGTAGCATAAACCTTAGGTTAGAGGCTAGCATTCCAGCAAACCTCCTGCTGACTTAGTAAAGATCATAAAATTAGGTCTGCCCTGGGTAAGTCAACAGAAGGCCAGCTGAATTAGGGAGATAAGTGGGAGGAAGAAACCCATTAACATTTTTTCTTCTGAAACTATAAATGATTAAGATTTAAATAAAAAGTTAGAAATTAAAATAGTAATTTTGCAATAAAACATCTTGTGATATTTGTTAAGGGAATTCTAAAAGCTAAGTACTTCTAAACAGGGGACAACAAGGGGAAAGACTAATTATAAATAAGTAGCAACTCAAAATCTGAATAATAATAATGATGATGATGAAAATAGCTAGCATTTATGGAGCATCTATTATGTGCCAACCACTATGCTAAGAGCTTTAAAAATATGATCTTTCCTGATCTTCACAACAATCTTGGGAGTTAGAATCATTAGACCCCCATTTTACAGTTGAGATAAAGAAAGGTTAAGTGATTTGGCCAAGGTCACATAGCTAAATAGTTGCTAAGGCTAAATTAAACTCAGGTCTTCCTAATTTCAGGTCTGATATTCTATCCACAACTTAGGAAAAAACATGAGTGTGTTTTCAAAGGGTTTATAGTAAAAGAAATATTAGAGATGAAACTGAATCCTGCAAACCTTAAACTAGGGGTAGGGATCCTTTTTCTGCCAAGTCATCAACTTTAAAATTACCCTTCTATGTTTGGTAGATGTTTAATTAATTCATCCCTAAAAAGTTTCTCGATTTATTGAATTTTGAATCCTAACTGTAGATGTCCTGTTAACATCAGATCAAATGATTTTGGGGGGGCCTTATATGTCTCATGGGTCTGATGTTCCCTGCCTCTGCCTTAGAGAAAAATTTACTAACTGACCACTGGATGAATTTCTGTGCTGCTTTCCTATAATGAGAGAGTTATAAAGTGATTTATTTTGTATTTAGTAACTTTAATCTCCTTTAACAGCAAATTTTTGGATACTGTTTTCATATTCTGAACTTTTCTTTCTCATTTGAAAATAAGGTGAAATGTCACTAGTTTGGCAAAACCTAAGTAATCTTGCGGAGACTTTAGATTACCTTTTTTAAGTTTGAAAGGTTAATTTATGCTAAACCATCACTTACTACATTCAAAGAAAAAATTCAGGATTCCTGAGAGTTCTCTAATGCTTAGAGATCAATGGGCCAGTATCATATGATACACTGCATAGAAGTGATATGATTCTAAGGGACTTGTAAGATCATTTGAGGACTCATTTTAAAATTTGTTTTTATTCTTCCTGGGAAGAAGAGATCTATGAAAAAGAAGCCTGTAGAACCTTTGATAATGTTATTTCAGAAATGTATTAGTGTTGTGTCCCAGAGATTTGAGTATAGAAGGACTGTGCCTCTAATCTCACTCATTTTCATGATGAAAAGTAAAGAACACAGATTTTGGCTACTAGATTAGAAGGAAGAAGAGGTTAGTCCTAGGGAAAAAAAGTTAAAGTGTGGTAAAAGAAGCCAAAAAGAAAACTTTTTCATGGTTTTCTTGTTTTTCTTTAAAAAAAAGGTATAAAAAGTATAAATATATTTCTGAGGAGGGGATGGTATCTGAAATGGAATGAAACACCCAATGTTTGCAGTTTACTCCCATCAATAACAGTGATTCCATCCCTTAGAAAATTCAGCTGCTACTCCTGCATCTGTTAAAGTGAAGTGAAAGAATAATAGTTGTTTGTGCTGAGAGAGAAGCCAAGTGAGGCTAGTAGGTTGGGGCCCTACCTAAGGTATGTGCTGCTATTTTCCATTCCTGGCAGACCACCCAAGGAGAGTGGGTGTATATCATAGCCAGAGGTGATCAGCAGCTGAGGATGCCTGTCACTTAGACTTCCACCTTATGGATGACGATTGGCAATTCCCTTCTGATAGAACCTGCACAATCCAGATGTTCCCACTTTCAATCCCTACCCACCCCCTCACCCCCCCCCCCCAGGCTTTACTTTTATTAATTAAATTCTTACAACAGCAGCACAGAAAGTTATTGGTGCCAGAAAAGGAAAGTGAATCTTTTTCTTAAACTATATTTAAAGAGACTAGGCCACTTTCTTGACAGTTCTCTTAAGGAACCAAGGGCATTCCTTCAAGTAGATAATGTCCTATAAGAAAATCAGTGAGCTGACCTCAGAGACTGGAAGTCCTTGGTTCAAGTCCCACTTTTGATACATTGATTCTGTAACTGCAGGCAAATCATTTAAGCATTTTTCTGAATGCCTACAGTCAATACTAAAATAGTAAATTGCAAAGAAGCTGCTGATCTGCACTGGCAGAGGTAACTCCTTACAAGGACCTCTCAACACAGTATATAATTAAAAGGACAACTATCCCACGTAGAAATACATACATCTACTGATATGTGCACAAATACATTTGTACTATTAGTTATAAAGATAAAAATGTACATATTTCTATCTTATACAAAATCTTTTCTCTACCTTATTTCTAAATAAATGAAAACTTAATGCAATATGCTCCTTAATATAGTTTTAACACTTCTTTGGGAAAATAGTACATATTCTTCCCTAACAATACTGAATTGGTTGATACTAGATATTACTATTATCTATAACAGGATATCACTTGACCTGGGATATATTAAAACTGCATGTAGCAATGAATCTTATCAGAGTTGTAAATACAGTTATTAAGAAAGTATCCATTAGCTTCCATTATGCATGATTAAGAAGTAACCTTGATAAGCCAATTCTCCCCATACCTAACATAATATAGCAAATCATGTAATGTAGAAGGGGTACAACAATAAAATTTTCAGGCCATTGAACTATGGGTCACTAAAAGGTATTTCAATGATCTAGAACAGTTAATAAACTTTCCCAAAGGCCAAACTTTTACTCAGGAAACAAGTAATTTTAAAATCAATATAATTCAACTATTAATGAAACATTAAACTAATATTTAGGTCCTCGAGGCAACTTTTAAGAACAATAGAATTTCAATGACTCAGCCTTTAGTCCCTCTACTGTTTTGACTAATATTCTTCTCTGTTTTTAGAATGCCTTTTCCCATAACCAGTGGATACTTACTGAAATGTTATCCACCATTCAAGAACCTGCCTGAATACCATTCCTCTCCATCCCACAACCAGGTGATCTCTCCTTCTTTGTTTGAAATTCACTTGTTATTTTATAACATTAACTCAAATATACCCCTTGAGATGAATGATTAGAGGGTGGAAGGAGTCTCAGGGAAGTCACATAAATATGCAGCCTATGGCAGAATCTTATTTGTAGAGTCATCACACACTAGTTCTTCCCATGAGCTGAATTCTCAATTTTAGGACATCTACCACCACATAAAAGCAGTAGCATGATATAGTCAAAAGAATATTGAATTCAGGATTAGAGGAATTCAAATTCTAACCTTACTACTTGTGGCTACTTTGTGTAAGTAGTCATTTAACCTCTTTGCAGTCAAGTTTCCTCATCTACAAAATAAGGAGACTGAATTGATCTCTAAGGTCCTTTCCAACTCTTAATGGATACTCTTATTGTGCCCCAGTAGGTTCACTATACAAAAAATACTACACCCCAAAGAAGGAAGCAAAAGAACTGGGTCTTTCTTTCCCTGTATTATTGAAGGCTTATCTGGTTCATTTCCTTCCTGTTAATTCAAATATGCCTATCAATAAATAATTAATCAATAAGACCTTATTAAGCATCTAAGTGCTAGGTATTATACTAGGTATTGTGGATAAAAAAGATAAAATTGTAGCAGACCCTTGTTGTTGAGGAGCTCACAGACCACCCAGGGAAACTTAAAGAGCATTTTAATTGGAGCCAAGAGGTATTGACAAAGGGAATCACCAGCTCTCTTCCTGAAACACCTTTGCAGAATATTCTGTTGATATGTCCTTCCTTCTAGCTTTTTCCTAAAGATTATTTTGTTCTATGTGATCATATGTTAATAAAAAAGAAATAAGGGGTGGCTAGGTAGCACAGTGGATAGAGCACTGGCCCTGGAGTCAGGAGTACCTGAGTTCAAATCTGACCTCAGACACTTAAAAATTACCTAGGTGTGTGGCCTTGGGCAAGCCACTTAACCCCATTGCCTTGCAAAAACCTAAAAAAAAAAGGAATGGGAAGAAGTCAAAGGCACCTCTGTTTCTAAACTTACTGCACTACATAAATATAAATTACTCTTTTTGCTTGGTGGTTTTCTAAGGAGGGAGTAGGCAGAGAAGGAAGGAAAATAAAAGAAAAAAGAAAACTATTTTAGTGGTTCTTCAGGTGCATCTGAAGAAAATAAAGAACAACAGAGTTTTCTTGTTTAAACCAATTCTAAATAAGGAAGAAAAATACAGGAAAATGGTAATGGAATGAATTAAATGGAGTTTAAGGTGTAAATTAGAGAATCCACAAAGAACTACAGTTCACTGGGGACAATTTTGCATTCTGATGATGGTATTGTGATTAAAAGAAACATCAGCTATTGAAAAATCATCTCATTCATATTGGTCACACCTTATGACATGCAAAACAAAGACATCTCAAACCCTGACAATGTATTTAGAGAGCACAGAGAAGGCATGGACCCTGCCTAATGGGGTCTCCGTCTAAACACTCTTCCCATTTGGAACAATAAGGAGTTCTGTTCTGGGATTTTTTGCATTGAAGAGCAAATGCCATTCAGTTACCAGCAGAGCCCCAGTGCAGGTCACTGAGTGCATACTTGACACATTATTTTGCCCCAAAGGACTGGAGATGGTGTCACTGCTTATTTGTATAGAGCTGGGATTTGGACAGATGCATGAAGAGATCAGACACTTCAATATCACCAGAAAAATTCACCCACTTCTTTTTAAAGCTGGAAAAAATTCTGTTGGGGTGCAGGGGGTGGAGCTGTAGGAATAAAATGGATGTTAACATCTGTTTCTTTATAGGACTGAACAACTTTGGATCACTACAGATCCTTATTTAACCTGTGGGAGTCTCTCCCATGTAAATACAATGAATACAACTGGATACACACAAATGATCACAACTGTAGGTACATTTTAGAAAAAAAAGAGAATTTGTAAAGCCTATTGACAGTGGAGGATGTCAACATATTTTCAAAGTGACCAAAATATCTTTTAAGTAGTAACTCTTTTAGAGTATTGAACTAATTATAACATTTTTGGGATATTGAATGAGCCAGTTTCACAGTGTATAAACAATTCCTAAAGCATAAAGGAGGACCTCTTGGGGTAAAAGCAAGTTTACTAAATGGAGCTCTAGTGGCCTGAATCAGAAATGCAGCTTCCTAAAGACTATTTTATTCTCTAGATTTTTTTATATGTTTACAGAGGAAGACCTTAGTTCATTATACAGTTCCAACAACATTTTGTCTCTATTATACCATGTAAGAGAAAAAAGGTTTTGGTCTTCTTTTAAAAAAGTTTGCCAAGAGTAATAATCTCTAATATGGTCAAAGGACTATGTTAAATAAAAGCCAATCGAGGAAATATGAATTTTATCTTGTTTTCATCTGTATGGCTAAGAGAGGAAGGAGTGAGATGGGAGAAGGTTGAAGGGGTAAGGAAGAGAGAAATTTCTTTTTTATATATATATATATATATATATATATATATATATATATATATATATATAGTTGAGATTGAGAGGAGGAATCTCAACTATATCTCAAAATCTACAAGTTTCCATTCAATTCAACTCTCTACAAATGGGACAAAATAAAATTCTTTTGAAAGGTTAGTTCAGCAAACATCTATAAAATATCAAAGAAAAGCAGAAAAAAGATGAATAACTACTAAGGACACATTATTAATTGAATTATTATGTGTTTAATTATCCTTGAATTTGTCATGTCAGATTAGAATGTATTCAACAAATATTTGATATTCAATTAAATTCAACAAGCATTTAAATACCTAGTAGATATAAGATGATATTGAGCTAAATGATAGGCAATGATCTACAATTATTGATCTTTCCAAAAAAATCTTTCAGTGCTTCATAATTTTCTTTTAAATTCCAAATCAGTGGTACTCAAGAATTTATGAAAATATTTGTCAAAAAAGTATAAAAAATGCTAGAATATAGATAATTCACCTTATAACTGATACACTTAAGTACATGTAAAAGCTAATAAGATGCCCTTTTGAAACCAAAGTCATGCATGGTCAATTCTGAGCAGGCTTATGTATCTCAAACTAAAGATAAGCAAGTATTAGTAAATTAGTAGTGTAGTACAGTGAAAGCAGGGAAAAAGGTTCTGGATTCAAATCTTACCTGTCACCTGTGGGACTTAAATTAACTTCCCTGGACTTGTTTCTTTTAACTGTAAAATGCAAGGTTTGGGCTAAGTGGACCTCTGAAGTCCTAGTTCTAAGATCCTACAAGTTATAGTTGTATTGATAGTTTTGTTGGGAAAGGTTTATTTGTTACCTTAAGTAAGAAACTTTATACAGTACTGAGTATATTCCAGGTGCTGATTTTATTTTGCAAAGATGCTTTGCTTTCTGGTATATTTGAGAAATTCAAATATGTGATTATTCATCAACTAGTCAGATAATGACTATGATGACAGAAGCCTAGTTCAAACAAAAAAAAAATCACAAGTTGACCAAACTACCTAATTTATTAATTTACTAATTGATTTTCCTGTTCATGTATGAGTGTAATACCCCCCCCTCCCATGCTAAACAATGTCAAAAAACTAAGGTAATGAATAAGTAGCTCTTAGAGGACAAAATGAAATTTGATGACACTGTCAAACTTCAGAAATTATGCCATATATTAAAAAAAATCATTCCTTGCTCCTCATGGGCAGAGACTTTTTATTATTGATGTCATTCTCATTTTATCTTTGTACTCCTTTAATTTAGGATGATCCCTTGAACATAGTTGGTTGTTGATAAATGTACATTAAAAGGAACTGAATTTATTAGCCCTGCGTAAATGATAAACTTGAGGAAATTTTCAAAGAAATTCTCAGAATCCCCCCACTGACCATTTTTCAGAGTGCAAGAAATAGATGAAAGGCAGAAATAGATGAAAAAGCGCTTTCACATACAAAAACTAGTCATTAGATTAGTAACTTTTCAGAAACTTAGAATAAGAGTAAATTATGACATAAAATGGCATGACATAAATGAAGCCTGTTGAACATCTTAAAATTAATATGTTTTGTGTCATTTAGATTCCATATTGAAGTTTTAAGTCACATTAGCCATTTGTACATATTCCATAAAGAAAACAAATGATCCATAAATTCCCTTACAAGTATTGCTGAGTCTGAGACCTGGGCTGTTGAGTTTAAGACTTTGAGCAATTTTTTTTCAGGTTTTTGCAAGGCAATGGGGTTAAGTGGCTTGCCCAAGGCCACACAGCTAGCTAATTATTAAGTGTCTGAGGTTGGATTTGAACTCAGGGACTCCTGACTCCAGGGCCAATGCTCTATCCACTGTGCCACCTGGCCACCCCGACTTTGAGCATTTGTAAAAATCTCTAAACCTACTAGAAACTTACCTGGAGTGAAAATGCCCGAAGAGCAGGAATAGGGATTAGAGCTGCCATAAAGAAGGCTGTGACATTGCTAATAGAGGTGAGGGCCACACTGGCTCCAGTTCGCTTCAAACATTCACCTGTCCTGTCCTGGAAATGACATATGGCACCTTTTAAAGCTACATTAAATAGCATCTCATTATAACATACCTTGTTGATTTAAGTTAACATTTATTAAATGATTACTATGTACTAAATATTGAGACAGAAAGTCAGATAGATTTCTTCTCTGGAAGAGCTCACAATCTAACAGTGGAAAACAATAACCAAACAGTTATGAACATACAAGATACAAACATGCAAAGATAAAGGAAGGAAATTGAGAGGCAGATAAAAAGAGAGCACATTCCAGGTAGAAGGAAGGGCCAGTGAAAATGAAGCATTGTGGAAAAGAGTCTTAAGTGAGAATCAGCAAGCACATCAGTATCACTGAATTGTAGTATATGTGAAGATGAGTAAAAAAAGTGTAAGAAGACTAGGAAGTAGGAAGGGGTCAAGTTAGGGAGGGTTTTGAAAGTCAAATGGGCTTTTGTATTTGATCCTAGTGAAATAGGAATTAAGCCATGACATAATTCCATTATAAAGTAAAACTTGTTGTAACTATAATATGTTTAGGATTATCTCCTACTACCAACACTAATAATGGTAATAATGTTTTTTTTGGAAAAAAGCAGATTGTTACTCAATTAAATGCATTAAAAAATTCACTTAAATTCCTTTACAGATGAATAGATATAATAATTTTAAAAGGCTAATAAAAGACTCAGCATGGTTGTAGAACTGAAATTTCAGTTAATTTTGATATATGAAAAAGATATTTATTATATTAATGAGGATATGCATTGTGTCAGTTCACACCTGTTTTCAATTTTTTTCAGACAACAAAATTGACATGCATTGACTTCTTCATTAAATTGTCTTCTTGAGTGTCAGTATTGCATTTAGTTTTGAAAAGCATGTTGCAGTAAGCCAGGAAACCACACAAATATTTATCCTTTATTCAGAAATCATAAAACTTTGTATTTGCTTTTCATAAAATTGTGTGTAAATGCTGAATTTATAATGATTAAAATACCATGCTGCTGAACAGAAGAGCATGCAGTGAATCTAGTTTTCAGAAAATTAAAAAAAAAAAACCCAGAGGCAGCTACATATTGTTTTGAAAAAGACATAGCATTTAGAAAAGAAATGTCATTCAAAATTAAATTTCATATTTTAAAAAGAAAGAGGCTGTTGTTACAAGAGCACTTTGGACCTAAGGCCAATAGGTTTCCAGGAATTCTTGTGGGTCTAAAAAAAGTTTACTTCAATTTAATAACAATTAAGGAAGAACCCTAGTTTTTCTCCTATATAATATATTTCTTTATGATTCAAGTAAATTCTTCTGATCCCAAACATTTGATTTTAAGATTTTCTACCAAAAACATGAAGTTAAGTAAAAAGGAATATAGTTTTAGCTAATAAGTATATTTGTATTTGTCACCAGCTCCCTCTCATTCTTGCCCATTTTTTCCCATTACCTCAAAAGGGATTCTTTTATTTTGCCCCGTTTCACTAAATGCATGTGCCAAAAGGAAAACATCATCCACACCAACTCCAAGAGCAAGAAAAGGCAAAACCTATGCAAAGAAAGTTAAATGACAATGGTATTATTACACTAAAGGTCCAATATTTCATTGACTACTCAGCTATAGAACAACATCTCAACTATCCTCTAACAGATATCCAAAATGAATCCTATCATTTTATTCTGTATTCTTTTAAGAGATTACTCTTTCAGATCTCCAACAGTTCAATGCTTTTATAACTTAGCCTTGAACACAGAACTATCTTACAGCCTTAGATACAAAAAACTTTGAGGGTTACAAAGCAAGAAGGGATGGAAAGAGATTCAAAGAACCAAAATAAACATATATATTGATGATTCTTCCTTCTCTAAAGACTCACTCAAAATGTTTGTTCATTATTTTATACCTTCCTGGCATGGACAACTTTATGAACAAAGCTAAGATGCACATGCCTCAGTGGAAGAGAATCCAAAGTCCATCACTATATGAAATGAAAATGATTAGTTCAAACCCTGGAGAGCAGTGAGTGCACACGAACATCTATTTCTTTAGTACCTGAGTTGTTGCAGCATTAAAGGAAATTCCAATCAATGAGCACAGGCCCAATCCTGCAGCTACGGATAGTGCAACCAATAAGACGCCAGCCAGTCCCACAGCACCTTGGGATTTGGCACAGTCCCATCGAAGCATAGTTAAACAGGCATAGGCGAGCTGTAAGCAGAGTTATGGGGGTAGAATGGGAAAGAATAGAGGGGAAATGGGGAAGACAGAGGAAGAGAAGAAAAATTACAAAAAATCCCCAAATATTAGAATATGTAAGAATGATTCAAAAGTTTTCCCAACCCTGACCCCATTTCAATATATTAATATATATATGAATTAATATGTTTGGTATAATCAAGATATGGAAAATACTGATAGAGATTGCATAACAAAGAATACACAAAACTAATGATACTAGAAGTCTAAGATGGTTAAATTGCAAATAAAAAAAGGCTCACATTTTAATTTTAACTTTAAGACCATAATAGATCTCAGAAGTTACTGTTAACAATCAACTGGTGTGAGAATAAGATCAACAACACAGAATGTTTTTTTACCATTAGTAAGTAGCCACTAGCAACTCGGATAATACTGACATCTGAGAAGGATTTCAGGATGTCATCCAGAGTAGTTGTAGTAAAAGAAAGCACCTTCTGTGTAGAGTTTTGTGCAACACTCTGATGAACCACCTATAGAAAGACAATAAGAAAAAATCAGAAATACCAAATGGAATGATCGATTCAATTAGAATCCAAAAGCACGGACCTTTTTTCCTCCTAAATTAAAAGAAAAAATTAAAAAAAAAACTCTACATAATATAGGATAGTTAACCTTGAACTGATCATCAGCATCACAGAATTGCAGAATTGGAACTGACTTCAGTGGCCATACAATTCAACTCATTAAATGACCCCTTGATCCCAGGACAATGAAGACAATTTCTGACTAAATTTATATATATATAATTTGTAGAGAGCATCATTGAAATTCATAGAACAGAATTCATAGAATCATAATAGGTTTAGAACTGGAAATGACCTTATCTGTCAGGTAGTTCAACCCTCACACTTTACAGATGAGGAAAATAAGGCTCAAAGGTAGTTGAAGGGGTTGTGTACAGTCTCACAGGGCATATACAGCAGACTAAGAATGGAAATCAGACTGTCTGGCTCAAAATCCATTCATTCAAAAGTTTGATTTTTTTTTTTTTAAATTAAGAAGATTGTTACATTCCCTCAAGTAATATATCCTTCCTTTTTGCCTCTATCACAACTCTATGGTTGATCTGTAGCTACATTAATTTTTGCCCCTAATACAAAAACAACAAATTCTTAAGGGCACTCCTCCCCCTCTTCATTGGCTAGCCACTTATAAAAGGTCAAAAGCAGCTCGGTCGAGGTCACTGCTTGGGAAACAAAGGCCAAATAATGTCACATGACCTCACCAAGGGGACTGCAGCTGTGAGCAGATTTCGATGTCTTGCTAATGTTTTCCAGACACCTTTTCTAACTGACCAAGTGACTTTATGCAGTGTTATGGTTTAGATCTACAATTCACATTTGGTCACCCAAAACATTTTAAGATAATACCAACTGGGGGTAAGAATTTAGTTTTTTAAATTTTTAGTTCTTGTGATCTAAAAATTAAATTCCATCTTGGGAAAACTAGAAGTATTTTATAAAGTCACCAAATTCTTGGTAATTTTATAGTAAAAAGTTAACTGTGTCCTCCAAAGGATTTTACCAAATTGTAACCAAAAATTCCTTTAAAAATTTTAAAAATGAAGTTTATTCATATCTTTTTTGTTTTTATATCACCTATATTTCGAGCGTATAATTTCCCCCTCCTTTAAGTTATCCCTTTTAACAAAAGAAGGCAGGCAGGTAAGAAGGAAGGAGGAGGGAGGGCAGGAAAGGAGAAAAGGAAGAAAGAAAGAAGGAAAGAAAAAAGAAATGAGGAAGGAAAGGAAGCACTTTGTTTAACTAAAAACATCAACTGAGTATGGAAGTATAAGCATTGTTTCATACCCTTAGACTTCCAGCTCTGCAGAGGAGAGGGAGGTAGGAATACTGTCTGGCCTCTCCTTTGGGGCCATGCTTGAGCATTACCAAATAAATCATCTTTTGTGAAAATGGTGAACTTGGTGATACCAAACCTAGATTAAAGGCAAGGCTTCTTAGTGACTCAATGATGGCTTCTGGATGACTTTGTAATTTACCTCAACATACATCCTCTGCCAGGCCTCCAGAATTGCTGCTGCTTTGTCTTCATTCCAGTTTATATGTGAAACATACTCATAGCCCTTGAAGTGTTCATACATTTGCTTGGGAGTCATTAGTTGAAACATAGTCTGTAAAGCCTGAGCACTGTAACAGAAGTTGGGGGAGGGAGGAAGAGGCATAAAATAAACATTTCCAGGAAGCGATTTTCATGGCATCAAATCCCGAATGAGGGCCTCTGACTAAGTTACAGGAATTCTTTTCTTTTCTATAGCATATGTTCCCATTACAAGTGAACCTGAGTAATTATCCTATTTAGTCACTTAGGATGCAGATTTATGTACCATATAAAAGGTGTAACCTTACACACTTTTTACAGAGATAAGCACAAAAATTAAATTAATAGCTGATTTCCTTTTTCCTAGTTTCTACTATATAAAACAGGAAGAGCATAAGAGAGGATAGAATGACTAGATATAATGGAGTTCAGTCATAAGGCATAACTCCCCATCTACAGGTCCCTGATTGGCTTTCCTTGGGGGGAGAAATGCCAGACACTTGACAAGAATCTCTAAGGGCATAATATTATTTTATAATATTAACATTATGAAACTATAATTTAGCACATCAGATTTAGCTTGAACAAAGATGATTTTTTAAAAATAACTTTTGACAAGAATAATGTCCTTTGTTCCTTTCCATTGGATTGTTAGGCATTTGCTTTCTGTTTTATAAAACAAATGTATCACAAAAAAAAGAGTACACTGATTTCAACATTCTTTTCTATTTTTTTTGAAGACTGAGCCTCCCTATCTCTTCCAGGCTAGAAGTAGTGGCAATTAATCTATTTGGTCCCATTACTGGGGATGGGCACAGATAGACACAAGTCTTGGCTTCATTTCTGGCCCCATTTTTTTTTTTTAGGTTTTTGCAAGGCAAATGGGGTTAAGTGGCTTGCCCAAGGCCGCACAGCTAGGTAATTATTAAGTGTCTGAGACCGGATTTGAACCCAGGTACTCCTGACTCCAAGGCTGGTGCTCTATCCACTACGCCACCTAGCCGCCCCTCTGGTCCCATTTTTGATCTGGATCATTCTGTTCCTTTGTAGCCTATGGCCTCCCTGCTCCCAGGGCAGGTCATAATATTGGAATCAGAATTGGTGGGGTAGGCTATCGCTCTATAGCTGTGTTGCTGTTTATCTTGTCTGACTCCATAGGACCCCAGGGGTCCAAATTGTTCATTGGATTTTCTTGGCAAAGATAATGGAATGATTTGCCATTTCTTTCCCTAGTGGATTCAGGCAACAGAGACAAAGTAACTTAAACATAGTATATTTCTGAGATCAGATTTGAATTCAGGTCTTCTAGACTCCAGGCCTATTGCCTACCTACTGAGCCACCTAGCTGCCTATATCTCTATTGTACCTCAGAATTTCCTAACTCAACTGATCTATAAGCCTTAACTTTCTAGGGGAGACTACAGGTGTGAGCCAAAATGCTCAGTTTGATTTCGATATTCAGTAACCTTGACTGTCTAGCTCATTGTATGATATCAAAAATTTTGACAGAAATTTCTTTCATTCTTTCAAAAGTCAATGTAAGGGGCAGCTAAGTGGTGCAGTGGATAGAGCACAGACCCTGGAGTCAGGAGTACCTGAGTTCAAATCCAGCCTCAGACACTTAATAATTATCTAGCTAAGTGACCTTGGGCAAGACACTTAACCCCCACAGCCTTTCAAAAAAAAAAGTCAATGTAAGATACATTCAGGCTGGTCTGGTTTACTTATTTTATATACTTTGTTTCCTATTATTCTATTACTACAGACTGCTAACTAGCATAACAATTGAATGTTAATAATCATAAACTTATTGGACCAGCAAGAGGAAGATTTGAATTTTACTTTTTGTGATCCATTACCTGACAAGTTTTCCAGTGCTGTTCTTGACTGTACCACCCACAATCAACTCCTCCTGCCAATGCATGTACTTTTTGGATAATCCATGACATCCACCATTCAAAACACGGGCCACATCAAGAGGCTAAAATAAAGGACAGCCACATAATTGTCTGAATTAGTAGGCAGGTCACATGCCATGTTAAAATCTAGTGAATTAAGGACTTGTTACACAGGAGACATTAATAACAAGTCTGATGAGAGGTGTGTGTGTGTGTGTGTGTGTGTGTGTGTGTGTGTGTGTATGTGGCAAATCTTAAAGAAAAATTTAATTCTACAGAAGAGAATTAAAGAAAAATTTAATTCTACAGAAGAGAATTAAGATCAGGGATCATATTTTAATAGGAGTGGTAAAAAGGAGTTAGGTTGATTAGAAAACAAAGAATTTTCTCTCCCTTGTCCCATTTTAAATGAGGCAATAAACAAACATACTCTGGTTGAGTTTTTGTTAGGGGCTGTGACTGGGCAGTCAGGATCAGCAGGATTGAGGCAGGGTCGATCCATATAACCATGACCAACGTCTGCTTTATTCAGCATTTCCTCCCAGCTGTCCACTTGATAGTTTATTTTCTTTAACTCTTCCAGGAATTCCAAGGGGTCAAAGTTTGTCCACTGCAAAGGAGGTTTACCTCTGTAAAAGAAATTAGGGAAGGGACAATGAAAAACACTGAAAATTTTCACTTAAATCCCTCCAAATATTCATATTGCATACATTCATTTGGTAATATTACATTTTGAGGAACTTAACATAAAAAGGAAGCGCTATTTGCATATAATTCCTTATCAACTTTTGACTAGTTAAAATCTAAATGCACATTATAGAAAACGTTTTATGAATGAAAACTTCAAGCTAGGAATTAATAACTTCAATAAAGGAAGCTTTTCTTGCTAAACGAGGTAGTCAGCACACTATAAAACACACACAACTAAACTAACAGAAATTATTTGATGTGCATTTCTAAACTTCCAAGATCCTAATAAATTAAGCACTTTATAATATGCAATTAACACATTTTAATAGATGTTCTGCAATTGTTATTGAGCAAAATATTTCATCTTTTTTCCTTAAATGATCCCATAGTTATTCCAACTCCCTGACAGTCTGGCAATGCACCAAACAACAATGCCCTTCCCCCACCCCTGCCATCCCCACTATCAGTGCCACTTCTCCCCCACACTCACTTTTGAATTTGTGGTGTTGACAGACCAGAAAGGCTTTTGGCTGCCTGTTTTGTGGTTCAAACCACACTGTATCTGCTTAGCCAGGCTTAAGTCATTATTCGGAATCTCCCAACCAGAAAACACAAAACCCCTTATTTCCCATCTAAAACTGTACACTAAAGGTTAGGAGATGGCCATTGCAAATTGCTTTTACAGAGACATGCAAGCTAGGACAGAAACAATAACTCAAACACTAACTCTTGCATAATTAACTGAAAATGTCTACACAGATTAACAATAACTCTTTGAAAAATGCAGCATATACAATATCAAACTGCTAAACTGTGGAACACCCTCTACTCCAGCTTCCAAAGATACCATTTTAAAAAATTTCATTAATGATCCAAACAAGGGATTAACTTTTTACTAAGAAAACTCAAAGGTTTAACTCAAGAATAATGAATACTGATATTCATTCACAATTATACTGAGAAATAAGTTTTACTGACAAAATAAAGAACACCAACATAATTTTTCTCAGTAGGTGAAATTAGAAACATTTTAAAGAATTAACAGTCAAGATAAAACAATGATAAACTCAATGATTTGCATTTTATTTGCATTTAAATGGTAAATGAAACTTATTGATGCTAAAAGATTTTTTTTCTGGAAAGACAAACTTTTTCTTCTCTTTTTATACTCTTAAGAAATGCACAAAGAATTTTGATTTTTTAAATTTCTCAGTCACATGATTAATAAAATAAAATGAAAACTAGCATCAAAAACAATACAGCAATGCAATTCCAAAATCTCAGACATCAGAAGGTGTGACAAATTAATACTTACAATAGATATGCTGTCCCTGATTGTAACTTTGCCCCTTCCCAGAAGCAGTCCAAAGGTGTGATGATTAAACAAGGATAAAGGTATTCTATTATCTGTCCAAAACAATAAAGAATATACAATAAATTTAGATTAAAACATACCAGTGAACACATAATTTTTGAGAGAATAGGAAGGAAATTTTGTAAAAAATAAGTATACCTGATCCATATAACCTGTTTCTGTGATAAGTTCTCCTGATTTGTAACATAAATGTTCCAATTTCCACTGTCTGTAAACATAAAAAGCAGAAAAGATAATTTTTCTCTTTTGGCAAAATGTTATAGAATATTTTAATAGTTTTTTTTACTATAAGCATTTAATGTAAGAGTTTAAAAAAATTCTTATAGTATTAACTTTAGAAAAAACTTAGCAAATTGAATCTAGTGGAATTGCTTTAATAGAGAGCATTTTTTTTTAGGTTTTTGCAAGGTAAATAGGGTTAAGTGACTTGCCCAAGACCACACAGTAATTATTAAGTGTCTGAGGCCAGATTTGAACTCAGAGACTCCTGACTCCAGGGCCGGTGCTCTATCCACTGCGCCACCTAGATGCCCCCATAGAGAGCATTTTCTAAATAAAATATTCTGCCAAAGCACTATAAAAGTTTGTTTTCTAAATATAGTCACTTCATAATCTTGTTTAAATTATTAATTTATTTAGCAACTCCCTTCCATGAATTCAGTGCTAGATAACCCAATCCCTTTGCTCACAAATCAAGAATTAGTAGGGATAATATTAATGAAGATTTAAGTAAATATAAAATTATTCAATTATTCAACATTTTAAAGATTTTTAATAACAGAAATAAGACTAACTAAATATCTTCTACTGGTTGGTGGTTTTCAAAATGTACTTTCTAGTTTTTAAAACACATTTTTGGAGTAGGCTGACAAGACTGATTTCACTTATTTTAGGTCCATAAATCTAGTCTTATAATGGTAGGAACCTGTCCTGTAAATTGACTGTTATGAGGGATTCTCTCTTGAAGAAACTTCCTCTGTCAGTGCAGGTCAGTATCTTCTGTATAATTTGAAATCTCAGAGTTTTACATAAATTACTGAGGAATAAAGTGACTTGTCCAGGCTCACAGAGTCAATTATGTGTCAGAAGTGGGACTTGAACTCAGGTCTTTCTGGCTCTGATGCCACGTTTCTGGTCTTTATTCTATTCTACCTCCATTTTCTGGTTCTTCATTTAATCATTTTTAAATATTCCATTAAATAATTATGTTCTTTCCACAATGCACAGGACTCTATTCCCTCTCCAGGAAAGTCCTAACTTTGTATGAAAAATAAGAGGATGAAAAAGCATGTATTAAAGCACTTTCTGTGAGCAAGCTTTGTGTTAGTTTGCTTGAAATAAAAATAAAAAAGAGGACAGTCTTTTCTCTCAATAAGCTCATTTTTGACTTTAAAGGACAGTTCAGAGTCAGGGCAAATGGGGAGGCATGGAAGTCCTAAGGGTTTGACAGAAGAGAGAACTTTAAAGCCCAAGGGTCCTTAACTTTGTTCCACTAGTGGGCCAGATGTTGTGCCAGGGCTCTGTCCTACATTGGCATTGACAAGGTATATGGTAAGGTTCTAGTGGTCTTTGTCATTGGAAAGAACAGAGTTGGTGAATTTATCAACTTTAAGCCTTGTAAGCGGATAAGCCAGCAAGGCTGGTTTTGGGGCAAATTCAGGCTGGGAGAGGGGATGAAGAGAGAAAGTTTTTCTGATGGTGGTAGATCTTAAAGCTTTTGGGAAGATTCAGATAGGACATAGCTTTCTTGGCATCATGGGACATAATTTCCCTTAAAAAGAGATTTATTATTGACTTTAAGGAAATGTTAAACTTCCCCTTAGCAATCAACAAGTCTTTATTATTAAGTCTCTATTATTTATAAATGTACTTTGTGCCAGGGACTGGGTATACAAGGATAAAAAAAATGGAATAATTCCTACTTAAAGCCAAAGTTCTACCCATTCCAGCTATTAAAATCTTAGTCATCCTTCAAAGCCCAGAATAAATTGTACTTCCTTTGTGATGTCTGACTAGCTAAAAGTGATCACTTCTTTGAACAGTACTATTACTATTCATTAACATTTATTTAGTTATGTCATTACCTGTACTTAAATGTCTTCTCTCTCCAACTAAATTATAAGATCCTGTAAAAGCAAGGGCCATAGCTCATATTTCTTTCCATTCTTCACAGTAATCTTCAGTAATGTCTTCAACTAGACTATTACTGTTCAATAATTATTTGCTGATAGGTGGGATCTAAATTAAATCTTTCAAAGAAAGGGTAAATGCACCTTCAGAGCCATTATCACTATACTATTATTTTCAAAGCTGTAAACCACCTGGTTCCTTCTGTCTGTTTGAAATTCTAGGCTGAAGCAAAGAAAATATCATATTCTTTCCTAGTGGTGCTATCCCTATTTTGGATGAATGAGAAGTGACTTTTCTTCCTGCCACCAAAGAGCATATAAGAGACTAAGCATGCTTACAGGTTTAATATGGGTGCATTAATTAGAGAGAAAGCCATAGATACTAGGTCTTAGCAGAAAGTGAGCACTTTGGGAATAGGGACTAGGTTGCTTTTGGCATTGCATCTCTAGCACCTAGGACAGTGCACTTATGAGCACTTCATAAATGTTTATTTTATTTGAATCCTCATCAGATCATTTCCTTTCCTAAAGATCCTCTGAACCAATTCTTAAAATTAACAATGAGTTAATTCTTCTACTGAGAAGTCTATATCTTCATTTACAATGTCATATATAGAGCCTACACCAATCTAATAAATACATGCTTTTTTACTGAAAGCAGGTTTATCATACAGAAAATTATCTAATAGCATTATTCACTGAAAAACTTTACATTAAAAACTTTCCTTTATTCTTTTCAAATACCTTCCATATATAACTATCTGATTTCAATCTTATATTAAGGCAGACAGTAGTATAATGACCATTTCACAGATTAGGAAACTGTCCCTTCCAGTATAAGTCATATTCCATTACAGCTCACCTTTTAACTCCTAGTCCAGCTCTCAGAACCTAGTTAAGTCACTCTTTGATTTTGCTTCCCTTTCTATCTTTTAAATTAAGAAAATAAAACTTGTTACCCACTTTGTAATAATGCACTTGAGTCCCTGAGTAAAAAGGAGCTCTCAGTTCTTACTACACTTCATTGATAGATTTCATACTGTATAAATAGACAATTTCAATAATTCAGAGAAAAAAGCCTAATTTTAATGAACTGTTCATATTTTATTCAAACTTCAGATATTTGTATTACTTGTACAAAATATTTATTTTTACTTATGTTATCACATAATGATATTTTAAAGCATATTTTCTTTTAATCTAATTTTTGGTTTAATTATTCTGGATTATAGATATTATTTCACTAGATAATGGCTTAACCCATTTTTGCAGTGCCAGGCAAGACTGACAACATAGAAGGAATATCTTGCTCATAAACAGACTCTGAGGGCAATTCCAAATGAAGAGTTTCAAGAAGATTTGAGTAATGGAAGTATCCCTGGAATAAGCATGATGCTCTTCAAAGATTTCTACTTTGTATAAGTTCTGAAAAGTTTTTTTATTTTTATATCAATCTCACTTAATACATTGTTTAATGAGCATTTTTTAGGGGAGAGGTTTATTTCACTTGACATTTTGTTTTCAAGGAGGCAGCTAGATGACTCTGTAGATACAGCACTACTCCTAGAGTGAGGAAAACCTAAGTTCAAATCTAGTCTCAGACACTTACTAGCTGTGTGACCCTGGGCAAGTTACTTAACCTTTATTTGCCTTAATCCATTGAAGGAGGAAATGGCAAATCACTCCAGTATCTTCCAAGAAAACACAGTGGACAGTGTCCACAGAATCACAATGAGTCAGACATGACTAAAGAACCAATTTGTTTTAAAGACCTAAGCTTCATCAGGAAGTTTTTCAAAGTATTAAATCATCTAGTCTATGGTTCATGAACACTAACTTTATTTAGATTTTGCAAAGTAGTGATTTTCCCAGTGTGCAAAACTCCTGGTATAAGAATTTCCTTCTTCAATTCATATTGCAATAAGACTATAACTTAATGGATAACTTGCCAGAGGTCACACAGCTAATAGTTTCAGATGTAGGATTTGAACCTGGGTCATTCTGATTTATACCCAGTCTTTTATCTACTTTGTCATGCTGTTCTCCCTAATAACATACATCATTTTTTTCCTGCTAGGATATTAGTCAGTGCTTTCTTTCTTGGCTTACCTGTTATACATATATACATGTACCCTGCTGGCCTGTAATGCAGAGTCAAGGTGCTGTTTGAGTGCCTCTACTGTAAGAACATTGGCACCATCTTCTTGTGGTGTCTGTATCATGAGCTGAGGATTAAACATAGCCTCTTCTCCAATCTTCTGACGTGTATAATTTAATTCTCGGCTTACTCGTCCACCAACTGACAGATAAAGAATTAAGATTTCAGTTAAAAGTTAAAAAAATGCATGCTGCTGTATGTCAATGATAACTTTATTTTATACTTCTTTTAAAGGTATTGATTCTTTTTTGTTCAGCAATTTTATGATACACAAAAATCAACCAAGTGTATATAATGCGTTAATAAATTCCAACTACCAGTAAATAGACTTGGTACCAAAAAACTCTACTATTGCACATTAACAGTTGCCCCAATTGTAGTAAAATAAGCTCCAAGGTATATCAGAACTTGTTATATCCTTTTGTCTGCATTTTAACTAATATTCCATATGAAGACATTATTAAAGATGGGGAGGGGAAAATTTGAGAAACCTTTTTCTCACAGACTAGACCAAATATTTCTACATTACAATTTCTTAACACTTGTATAAACAGTCTGTTCCAAAAGCTCATTTCAAGATAACTGGATTCAATTTACACTCTTCTCCTAAATAATCTGACAAAGGTAACAGAGAAATGTTTTTTCACAATACAGAGAGGAAGGAGGACAACTTGCTAATGAGTATCCTGGCTACAGTTACAAAGTGTAAAGAATAAGGTTAATCTCAGATCCACATGGAGAAGTTCCCTTTGAGAGGAAAGCACTATGGTGAACACCTCTTGTCATTAAAACAACCAATCTTTCAATGACTTTGGTCAGAGCTAGGCAGAATTAAGATACTAGCACATGAACCATTAAATGCCTGGAACTGTTGGTAGAAATGTAGTAATTTGATTTGGGGA
The DNA here is from genome assembly GCF_037893015.1 of Macrotis lagotis. NCBI lineage: Eukaryota > Metazoa > Chordata > Mammalia > Peramelemorphia > Peramelidae > Macrotis > Macrotis lagotis. Next base: position 174,629,808 of record NC_133666.1, read on the forward strand.
ATAATAATTTTTGCTTTCAAATTTGGTTCTGTAATAAGTCAGGCACATGGTGGTCTACACTATGGTTGAGGGTTAGGACTTTGGAGAAATTTCTTTTTTAAAAAAGTTAAGAGAACAATTGTCTGATTAAAGGACCAATAGTGAGTTTCATTGAGCTCACATTTTTCCAGGGTAAGTGGTTATCTGGGGTCTTAGGGGATAAAAATAATATAGGAAAATCTCAGGATTCTCACAAATTTCAACAGGGTTTGATAAACTCTAGCAAAGATATATATGTATATATATATGTATATATACATATATACATATATATATATATATTCCCTGAAGCATCAATTAAAAATCATGCCTACAGCACTACTTTACAAAGAACAAGTACATTTATTTACTAAAAACTCACCTCCCACCATTACAAATATTTTTTCTAAAAGTTTAACATTTACTACTACTACTACTACTAATAATAATAATTGACATTTATATGTAATAGTAACATTTGTAAAGTGTTTTGTAGACATTATATTTGCTCCTCAACAGGCTTGTGAAGGATCTTTTTTTTGATTGCTAAGATAGACCTGCAGTTTCACTATTATAGGGGGCTCTAGGTGAGAAAACTCCCTTTAGTCCAAAAAACAGGGAACTGAGATAGAGAATAAGGGATCTGTTCAAACTCATGCAAATTGTGTAGTCAGAGGCAGGATTTGAACTCACATCTACCTGATTTTGCAGCTGGATTCCTATTCCTTATCCACTATACCACATTTCTCTGTTAGAGGTATTATCATTCTCATTTTACAGATGAAGAAAAGGAGGCTCAGGTAGGTTACATGCTCAAGGTTTGTTTCTGTGAGCACTGAGATTAAAAATGGGTATATGTGTTTGAAGGACAGGTGGCAGACAAGTACTTTGTAGATGTCTCATTTTGTCTTGGAGGCTATGCTAGCAAAATTCAAGTTCTGGCAAGGCCAGCAAAGGCTTTTAAACATGGGCATGGGTATGTCTTCTTGTCCAACAAGATAGGTAAGTTCAAAGATGCTCAATATTATGTTGGCTGCAGGGTGATAAATTTGAGGTCTCAGAAAATTTTTTTTTAGGTTTTTTTTGCAAGGCAATGGGGCTAAGGGGCTTGCCAAAGGCCACAAAGCTAGGCAATTATTAAGTGTTTGAGGCCGAATTTGAACTCAGGTACTCCTGACTCCAGGGCCAGTGCTCTATCTACTTCACCAAGTAGTTATTCCTAGGGCTCAGAAAATTTTAAAGACTGTTATGTAAATTGAGAAAAGATTGCAATCTGTTTTGCTGGGCTAAATGCCTGAAGCCTTATAGGCCCTTGAAATTAAGAAGTATTTGTGTTCAAATATGACAAGAACCATGTAAAATGAATGACTATTAACCCTGAATAGCTAACATCTAACTGTAATAAATCAAACATGGATATACACAAATCAGTTAAAAACTTTTTTTTAAAAAGCAACAGAAGACTGAAAGTAAATTTATATAGTGCCTACTTGGAGTTATCCTCCTCCCCCAAAGGGTCCATATATACAAACAATTGCTTTTTGTGGTTTTAATGAACTGGGACCTAAAGGGATGCCTATCAATTGGGTAGTTGTTAAACAAAATATGATATATGAATATAATAGAATACTATAAATCTGGGAAGAATGATATCAACTGATACAGGGTGAAGTAGGCAGAACCTGGAGAACAATTTATGCAGTGACAATAGTGTAAATATACACAATTCTAAGATACTATTTTTTCTCCTTTTATATCCCCAGAGTTTCGCTAATTGATTATTGGCTGATTCTCAAGCAAATTGTAAAAACATGAGAGACAGTCAGTACATGGAAATAGGAAGTGGAGTGATGTACCTGCTATGTGGTGGAAAGATACAGAAGAGTAGTTTGAAAGCATGGTAGGTTCTGGTAAAAGTTTTTGAATTCTTATTTTTAGAGTGGGAAGATTTGGGGATGTATGAAGGAAGAAAAAGTAGATGGATAGGGAGGTAGTGAAGATAAGAGAGACACAAGGGAGGAAGGGATGATTCATAATAAGGAAACAGAGTACAACGTCACAGCTGACTCTTGAGAGTCATATCCCAAAGACATAAATCATATTCAGATACCTTAGTATCTGCAACCTTAGTCCATAAAATGTTATGATGTTTACTTTTTTAAAAAAATTATTATTTCCTTTCTTATTCTATTGACCAATCTTATGTATGACCCTAGTTGTGATATCTTTGTATATGCACTTATATAATGACTGTTCCTATTTCCATATTTTCTAAAAGAATGCTGCTTCTAATTCTGGTTACCGACCTAAATTTTATTTTGCTTTTGGAATTTTCAGAATTTAGGATTCATTTAAAAGCCTTGGTCAAAACTCTTACAACACAAAGAACAAAATCTTTCATCTCTGCTCAAAGTGACTGTTCACTATCAACAGAAATAAATGCTTCCTTATCAAGTTGCTGCCAGACTATATTAAACTCACTGAACAAGAAAGCCTTAGCTAATCAGAATTACGTTAATTCTTCAGTAATTAGAATGGTAGATAACTTCAATTATAGTTTCAGTAAGGGAATGAGGGTAATGATGGTAACCAAGGCTTATATATTATCTGAATGTATGAAAGTAGTAAGTAATCACAAAAACTAATGGAATTTAATAGAGGTTACATAATGTTGACAATTGTCAGATCAGAATCACAAAACTGTATAAATTATTTTGGTTTGGGATTTTCTGAAATGATATTAAATTTCAAAATTAGAACCTTATTCTAGAAATTGCAAGGTGTAATTTCTTGGAGCATCTTTATTTTTTTTATTTGAGATTCATTTTAAATAATTTATTTATAATCAGACACATTGATCTATATAAGTGGGAAATGATCTGGTTGAAGTAATTTAAAATGAAATCAACTAGTATCCACTCATACCTTTTTTTCTTTACCATTGCCAATGAGGATAATTGCTGCAACAGTATGGAAACTTATAAAGCCAATAACTTGCAAATATTTTATATTAAGTAGATTGGACTGTTATCATAGACAGATCAAAGAACTTAAAACAGTTAATAATTTAAATATTCTTTAAATATCTATCATCCTTTCACTTGTGAAGAATCCATTGTTCACAGAGCACCAAATTCAAATGCTGCCTTAGACACTTCCTAGCTATATGACTTTGGATAAATCACTTAACCTGTCTCAGTCCTTCACAGGGTCAAATGAGACAGTATAGGTAAAGCACTTTGTGTACTTTAGAGTTCTATGTAAAATGCTATTATCTGTAGTTTTCAAAAACTCAGTGTTGTTGGCATATTTTATTTTTTGTTCAGATCTGTGTTTTCATCAGTGCAGGAAATTACAAGTGTATAAACTCCCTCCATCAGTGTAGATAGGCATTTTGTCTATAAGTTAGAGTTTAGAAAGAAATTATTGATCATTGTATAAAGGCAACTAATCTGCAACTTTAGTCTTTCTCACAGAGCAACCTCAGATGATGGGAGGTTTCATGGTCATATAGCTGCTTCTAGTATAATTCAGAGACAGGGTTTAAACTCATGTTATTCTGACTCCAGGGTTGGCTCTCTATTCATTATGCCATGCTGTCTCTCTTTTGTCCTTAATTTATTTTATTCTTAATCAAATGTTATCAACAGTTTTTCCTCCTGCTACAAATTACAAGACATTTCATTTGCTTGTTTTTTGAGAATTTGTATCTTCTAGACCATCATATTACAGTCTTTTGTTTTCATATCATTATTATATATTTAAACATTGATAGACTCTCCTAACTATTAAGTACCTTGGTCATACCTGGCTCAATAAGTAGCTTTGAGCATTCAGATGCTATTATGTCATTCATTATTTAGCGAGTGTACTATGGAGCTAGCTATGAGGAATGAAAATTCCTTCTGAAGAATTTTATGGATATGCTTGACTTTCACTCCATTAGCAAATAGGGAAAGGACCAGTGGTTTCATCACTAAAGGGGAAAACCATGGGGAAATTCTCTCTATCAATGCAAGTTGGCACCTAGACCTATAACTTTAAAGAGTTGTCTAAAGTAGTGAGAGAGATTGAGATTTTTTTCAGATTAATCAAAGTCAGTATGTGTCAGAGGTGAGGCTTGAAACCAGGTCTTTCTCACTAGTAGGTTCTCTAGCCATTAAATAACACTGCCTCGTATATTAGCAAATATCTCTCCTATATCATATTCTTGGCAACCAAAATGAGTATTTATTACCTTGTTGCCCTTGCCATTCATAAATGATAAGAATTTTTCTTCTGATGAAGTTCTACTTTTCAAATGTTGGAAATGAAAGTTTTATAAAAAATTTGGGAAAACATCTTTCCCTTCTCCCTCTCCCTATTTATTTTTCAAAGTTAAAGTTCACACCTTTGGGGAAAAATGACTTTAAAATAAATGTATCTTCATGCTATGCTTTACACCCAACTCCATCCATTCATTAAAGATACAGTCAAGGAGTATTAAATGCCTACTATGTGCCATGCAATATTTTATTTCTTCTGCATTCTAATTCTTAGCCATTTCCTATTCTTACTAAAATAAAACAGTAATAAAACCACCACTAACCTATCCAATAAAAGATTCAGGTTTAAATTACACCATGGGATATATACAACTGGCAACTCAAGTAGAGATAGTAAGTACATGTACTCAGTATATTTTATTTTCCACATAAGACACAATGGAGCTTCTACAATGTAAAATCTTAGGAAAAAAGAAACAAATGCACAAACTGAGCTTTAAAGACTTTTCCATAGTAATCAAAAAATAAAACTAAGTCAATTTGGGTGGGAATTACTAGGACCAATCTCCTTACTGCTGGCACTCCATTCTCTCCCATAAGTCAACCCAGGAAAGGGGAGATGGTAATTAAGAGCACATAAATACCATCAACTTTATTTTTTGATCACCTGTGAGGTTTTCCAACAATAAGTTCTTCAGGTGAGACAAATACAAAGTATATGACACCTCTCTTCTACTCTCAACAAAGTTAGTTTTTCAGCATGGCCTGAACCTCACTCTTCTAAGTTAAGTGGAAGGTTGGTACTTCAAGCAGCAAAGTCCAACCTCATAAAGTCTCCTGTACCTGGAAAAAATATACTCAGCCTTTTGAGAATTCCCTAGACTGAATAACTCAGTGCTATTCTAACCCCAAAAGAGACCGTTAAAAAAGAGCCTGGTAAAAGAAATGGAAGAAGTTTTTATTTTCTAGGATGTTCACCTTGTTCCTCGAAACAGATAGCATCATCAAAACTGATGAGAATTTATCTTAAGATTGGTACAAATTTTA